>NC_028648.1:82125531-82170849 GCF_001406875.1 Solanum pennellii | reverse complement strand
CCCCCCCCAACGCAAGGACAACAACACTACCAACTAGTTAGTGTCAGCAAAATGAATCCTCATTTCCAATAAACCCCGATAAAGAAGAGATATGGGAATTTAAAGTCTAAAAGGAACAAAAAGCAATGTTTTCTGCGATTCCAACCAAGTACACAAACTGATAACAAATACTTTTTCATTTTATTCTTTATTCTTGTGACTTTAAACTGCCTTATTGTTGATGTCCAAGTATATTTGCAATCAGAATCGTAAAAAAGGAGGAAAGGATAAAGCATATTTGTTTTCTGGGAATTACTACTCTCCCATCTCTTGAATAGCTTCATCCTTAACACAATGAATATTTGTTAAGTTTGTAGGCCGAGGATTAGGGTAGGAGGGTAGCAGTTAGTTGTGCCTTTTAGTACTTTCCTGAATCCTGAGGTAGAGGCAGGGAGCTAGCCTCCTTTTCTCATCTTTTTCTTATTCAGTAGTCTTACCTTGTATTTGCATGCTATTTTTTTCTTCAATTTTACTACTAACTGTTACTTCGATTGTTTTGCTAATCTTGCTATTTGTTGTTATTTTCCTTTCTATCCTGTTATGATTACACTTCTTTTGACCCGAGGGTCTATTGAAAACAACCTCTCCACTCCACAAAGGTTGGGGTAAGGTTTGCGTGCATTCTACCCTCCTCATACCCCACTTGTGAGATTACACTGGGGATGTTGTTTTTCTGGTGCTATCCATGTTAGAATGTGGGTTGGCCAAGAATCTTAAATTATGTTATTCAGGGATAATTTCGAAATTTAAATGCAGTGACGACCTCTTTAATGTTGCAGGTTGTGGATGTTTCCTTTGTCATCGTTGTCTGTAGCAGAAAAAGTTTTCCATGAAATTTCTGGCTCCAATCTAGAGGTAAGGATTTCAAATCCTTTTGGTCTCCCGGAATTACAGTTCCCCAACTTCAGATGAGACTATAAAACTATTAGGAGTTAGCTTCGATGGACCTTGTGCATATTTTTCTTCCCATAGAAGCTGGAACTTAAACTTTAAATCCTTTTTTGCTCCTCATTCAAGCAAGCTAATTTTGGTTCATCTTTTACATGCAAGTTGGAGAATTTAGATCCTCTGGTGCAACGTGCCATCGCTGCTGCTTCTGTGATGCCTGACCTTCGAGGTAAAATTCACTGCTACTCTGCTTGATTACTACCATGAAGGTTATATGGCGATGCTTATCATTTAACAGGTTAGCAAAGAAATAACAGAAATTGCACCATCTTTCTTCTAGTGCTTGGAATGAGATTACTGATCAGAATAGGGAGAGTAAATTCAAGAATTAGACGATGCACAGGTTGAACAACTGGTTCAACCATTTTAAACAAATTCTTGTATGCTGGTTCTTGTGTCATTTTAGGCCCATGTATTTGATGTTGGTTTGCTAAATGTATTGCTCTCAATACCTATAAGACATTCCTTCTGATGGTATATATTGTGAAAGAAGTTGAGCATCCAATCAAAACATTGAGGCAATGGTTGGGTTTCTCAAGATCTTTATGCACCTTTGGAATCCCAATCCTTTACCCAATCCATTTAGGTCAATTTGTGACTCAACTCACTTCTGCAAGTATAAACTGATTTCTGGGTTCACAAGTTAGCTTCAATTTAGACTTATGAGAGTGAGAATTGACTTGGCACAGATTTACCATGATTCCATGTGAAAGAATCTGAATATGTAAGCAAATGCTGAAGGCAACCAGTGGAATATCGTTAGACCTTCATAAACATCCTTAGTAGATCTTATCCAGTTCATATTGGAAGGGTCATGTTAGCATATTTTTTTATTACGCTCTTGTTTCCTAGAATTTTATAGAAGGACATCTTATCCTCGTCTATGTAACACCTGCTTTTATATATCACGAAAATGTTCCTTTTGTTTAAAAGGACAGTTCGTCTAGTATGCTTATTCAATTCCTCTTTTTTTTACCAGATCATTATGAATTTATTCCAAATAGTATTGAAACAAAGCTGTTGCCTTTTCAACGGGAAGGGGTTAAGTATGTTGTACAACTCTTTTAAAGTTTTCAAGTTTTTCTCTCTATTAATCAATATGACCAAGAGAAAGGGCACATTTTTCTTTGACTAGAAAGAAAGGCTAACGTTTTCCTATTTAGATTTGCATTACAACATGGAGGGCGTATCCTGTTGGCTGATGAGATGGGACTTGGAAAGACTCTTCAGGTTGTGGCTAAAACTATGTCAAATTGGATGTTAGTTTATAGTATTACCTGCTACATGATGATATTTTCATATAATGACAATATCAAGTTTGTATTAATTATTTATTTAGGTTGCAGCCTTTCACTATATTTGATATGGAGTTATTTTTTCCTATGATGTCCTACTTTATGTCCTAGTTCTAGCTTGATAGCTTGTTGTCAGCCTGAAAGGCCATATTGAAGTTCATGTGTAAACCCCAAAATGAGGTCGTAAGCACTGAAGGGTTTGAATTATGTAAGGGCTTCCAAAGGGTTTGTAAAGGTCTTGGGCCTTGCACCCATTGCCTTAAGGTTTCAGGTTGGTTGCTTAAATTATTTCGCATAACTAGTTGATATTTGATCCCGTGGAGAAATGGTGTTATTCGTTTCCTGACGTCTGTATGAGCACTTGCATTGCTTTTATCTAACCATAAGAGATACCTCGAGATGACATTGCTGCATCCAAATGACTAGATCTAATTTACACCAGCTAAACAGTAGCAACAAAGAAACCCAGTATAATCCCAAGAGCAGGGACTGGGGTGGTAGGAAGTACACAGACTTACCCTTTCTTGAGGGGGGGGGGAGGTTGTTTTGGATAGACCCTCGGCTCAAAGAAGTATGATAGAAAATTAGGAAGATTCAAAGTAAACAAAGCAACAAATAGTAATACACATTTTCAACATTATCTTTGTCAAAAAAAAACTATTAGTAAACACATTGGAGAATAAGAAACTATGCGGTTACTATATACTACCTAAGTATGCCTTGGCAGAAGATTATTTTTGTTTCTTTCAAATCACAACTATATGTGACATAGGTAGTTTGATTTTCAGCTAGCATGTGCTTATATTCCTCAATCCATAACTGAATACACATAAGACCAAAAGTATTGACATATTTTATAATCAAGTTCCTATAATCAGAATTTTCTTTGACATGCATATTTGGTTACCCTATCTCTGTATACCGTTCATGCTGAATTTTTGCTTACATTGCAGGCTATCGCTGTGGTTTCATGTGTCCGTGAATCATGGCCAGTTCTTGTTCTTGCTCCATCTGCCTTACGGCTTCACTGGGCTTCGGTAAGTCATGTTAATATTTGTAAATTATCAGTAGTTTTGCCTTATTCTCACCGTCTTTGGTGCTTTAATGCAGATGATTCAACAGTGGATGAACATCCCGTCATCGGAAATACTTGTATGGTTCAATACCTTTTTTACTTTTTTTGTGAAGATGGAGTGAGTTGTTTGATGTTTTAGAATTATCAATGATCTTGAGATCTAAATATAATGATTTTCACAAATACATTTAGTATCATGTTGCCTGCATTAGTCTTTACAATTCGGTCTGGGAAGTTAGGTGTACTTCAAAATTTAGCTCTACAAAATCCTTGTTTTCTCATGAAAGAGTTCACTCGAGTTCCCAGATATCCTCAATTTCATTTCAAGTAAAAANCAGTCTGGGAAGTTAGGTGTACTTCAAAATTTAGCTCTACAAAATCCCTGTTTTCTCATGAAAGAGTTCACTCGAGTTCCCAGATATCCTCAATTTCATTTCAAGTAAAAATTTCACATTTTTGTTGTTGCACAAGGAAAAAAGATGTATATAATAAATTAGTTTAATTTGGTGGTATAAATATTTAGTATATTGCAGTTTTGTGATAATTCATACCATGGTGAATACTTAAGGATGTTGAATCATTAGAATATCTTGTTCTTATGTTTTAAATGTCAAAACTTTCTTCAGATATGATTAATTGGTTGATAGATTATGGAGAAGTTGTAATAGCAAGAAAATGAAACAAAAAAACACAAAATGTTAAGGATAACTGAAAGTCAAGGACAGCAATAAGGTGCCAATCTTAAAAGTGTTGGTCAACCTAATTAATATGGCTTAATTTGTTGTGTTTCCGTGTTATTAAATGAGTATTTCCTTGTATTCATGAAATCAAGTTCTACAGTACACAATTTGTTCTCTTCATTCTTTTTACCCTTCAGATTTTCTACATTGTATAAAAGCATTTCCTATTAGAAACCTCAGTTGCCTCGGCATATTAGCAATGAGTTTTATGCTTCTCGCCTAGCCACATGTTGCTCCTCTAGCCTTTATGTGGCTGATTTTGAAAGAGAGGAATAGGAGAACATTTGATGGGGTTGAGAATGTCATTCTATACTTGAGGAACAACCTCATGTTTTTAGTTTCTTTTTGGTGCACACACCAGGTCCCTACTAGTGTAGATGATTAGCATAGATGCTTTCTTCATTTGGTATGAGCAATCTTTTCTATTGACAAATCTCTTTTAAGGCAGAAGCTGCCTTCTAGTCTTTTAAGTTCATTCAATAAATTGGATTGAAAATACTACTTTTCCCTCTAAAAGAAACATTTATTGCACCCTATCTTCCTTGTCTACCATATTGTTTTATATGTAAAGAAACTAATTTCTAAGGGGCAGTTTTTTGTTGTTTCTGTGGTGCAAAAGTTTCTAATGGACTACTTTGCACGCATAATTCATCACCATAATCTCATTCTGTTACCCAGCCTACTTTGATGTGGATTATGAGAAGCTTTTTGTTGCTATTCAGTCACTAGGTTAGTATGAGTTGATTAACATTTTTACCTTTCCATGCAATGGAACCTGCTAGAGTTGATGCCACTAGAAGTGCATTTACTGTAATATTACAAGCTTTTTGCATTTCCAGTCCCCTGATAATTAATTTTTTTCTTCTATTTGATATAGGTAGTTTTATCTAAAAGCAGCGGTTCAAATAAGGGAGGATTTAAAATAGTTCCTCCAAACACTAAGAAGTCCATTCACCTTGATGGTGTGTTCAACATAGTATCATATGACACTGTACCTAAGCTTCAAGATTTACTTATGGCATCAACGTTTAAGGTAATTGTAGTACATTATATACAAGGTTTGGCATCAGCTATATTCAATCTTCTTATACCTGAACAGTCTGAACCCTTCGTAACTTATCTTTTGATAGACCGTGATGCATGGATCTATGTGTTTGTCTATTTCTTGTAAGTGATATAACAAGACAGAAAAAAAAGGGACCATTGAGTTATCTGGATTTTGTTCCATTCTTAGTTGTTTGGATACCCTTTTGCTATATAACGATTGCAATGCGGTGGACATAAATTGCCATTTCATTTTACTAAGTTGAGGCTCGATGAATTTTGTTTGAGGTGGTTCCTTGTTATGTTGGGTGGACTACTTAGAGGAAATGATAGATGACTTTGATGGGCTGTAGAACCCTATCCAGGAAATCAAAGAACCTTTTTGTTATCTGGAATTTTTTTCTATTCTTATTTGCTTGGATACACTTTTATTGCTTCAGTGGCAACACTTAATTGGTTCACTTTCATGTGCTGCTTTTACACTTTTATATTAACAACTAATGTCTTGAGCTGTCAAAAGACAATTGGAAAATCATGATAGTGTTAAGCATCCCTCATGATGGAGGAAATGGGTTATTGTTCAGCTCGAGTCATGCAGGGGGTGTTATCCCACATTGATAGTGGAAGTGGATTGTTGTCACCTTGTATGGTCTTGGCCAGTTATCACCTCATGAGCTAGGTTTTGGAGTTGATTTAGATCCTGGACCCATTTCTTAACAGATAGTAAAAATACAAGAGGCTTACTGGTCCCGTACTGTTACTTCAGTTCGATGTATGGATATTGATACTTATCTATGCTCTTGATTATTTTGTTTAGGGTAAGTTCATTGTGTTGGATGTCACGGTTGTATTTTCATGCTATTTAATGATTGTTATCTATGATGATTTGTTTATTCAGGTTGTTATAGCAGATGAATCACACTACTTGAAAAATGCCCAAGCAAAAAGAACCAGTGCTTCCCTTCCCTTATTACAGGTCTTTTCCTTTATTCTATAAAGAAATGGTCTGCATGCATTTTCTCTGTGTTCAGGGGTGGGAGTTGGTCTATATTGAGATCTTATCCAACGGTAAGTCAATGGAAGTATTACTTTTCAGAAAAAAAGAAAAAATGTAGACGGCCATATCACCACAGTGACCTGTGTACGGTACATGTAAGGCATCTCTTGATACTTCTTACTGTTAACTTCATCCATCTAAACAGAAAGTAATTGGATGTATCACTTGTGAAAAGAGGTACACATCAATTAGTCTGGTGCACCACCCTGAACTGTATGCAATATATATTTCAAGATACAATTACAGCAGAGAATTCTCCACAACCTCTTCCTTTGTGACTTTGTCTAAAGCTATCTCCAGTATAGAACACATCGAAATGAACAAGAAAAGAAAAGAAACAAAAAGTATCAGTTGGACCGTCGACAAATGGATCTTGAATAACGAACTTGCAAAACAAAATTGGTTTGATATTCCCATCCAAGTTGATCAGCATACATTTTCACCATATGTATAAGTTACGAGTGGTCCTGATGAACTTACACGTTGACTGCTGCAGAAAGCTCAGTATGTGATATTGCTCAGTGGAACTCCTGCTTTATCAANTGGACAAATGGATCTTGAATAACGAACTTGCAAAACAAAATTGGTTTGATATTCCCATCCAAGTTGATCAGCATACATTTTCACCATATGTATAAGTTACGAGTGGTCCTGATGAACTTGCACGTTGACTGCTGCAGAAAGCTCAGTATGTGATATTGCTCAGTGGAACTCCTGCTTTATCAAGGCCAATTGAACTATTCAAACAGGTATATGTTCAGCTTTTATGATCAATTAAGTATTAGGCTCCGCATACAGTTTATAATGGCAGTCGAGTTTCAAATTGAAGTTCTTCTGAGCTAAAATTTTGTGCTTTCACAGCTCGAGGCCTTGCATCCTACTGTATATAAGAACGTGCATGAATATGGCAACCGCTATTGCAAGGGTGTAAGTCAAAATTCTCCTGGATCAGAAGCCGCCTCTGAGATCTTACAATAATTAAGAAGTGCTCTAACAGGTTAGCTGAACATTCTAGGGCATCTTTGGAGTTTATCAAGGTGCAAGTAATCACGAAGAGCTGCACAGTTTAATCAAAGCAACACTGATGATTCGACGACTGAAAAAGGATGTCCTTTCTGAACTCCCTCAGAAGCGGAGGCAACAGGTATAAATTTTAGGTTTACATTTGATGGTTCTAGCTGCATGACTTCATCTCATTCTCTCTCACTTTATTGCAGGTTTTCCTAAACTTGGGGGAGAAGGAGATGAGACAAGTTAATGCTCTATTTCGTGAGGTACTCCTGAATCCTTTGTGATTGCACTTTTGTATAACCCTGCCCACCCTAAAATTTGAATGGGCTTTTAACCAGAAATGCTGTTTCCTCTGCATTCTTTTATCGTCTAAGTTTATGCGTTGAATGACTTCAATTCTTCCGGAACCTCTTTGACTTTTCAACTGTGAATACCTTAACACTTGCTGTGGTATTTTTCACAGTACACTTAATATTCTATTACACATTTCTGAAACTTCCTTTTCTTAATTTGAATTTAAATATTGGAATTTAGTAAAGTAAATGATGTCTGATACTCCCTGTCCAAAGATTGTACTGAACTGTCTTCAATAATGATGCCTGATTTTCCTTGATTTCTGAGGACGATATTTACTTAATCTAATGTTGTGTCCTGTAGTTGGAGGTCATTAAGGCGAAAGGTAAATCAGCTCAGTCCGAGGAGGAGGCTAATTCTCTTAAGTTTGCAGAGAAGAGCCTCATCAGTAAGGTACATTTGCAAACTTCTGTCCTGATTATTTATTTTTTTATCAGTTTGAGAGTTGATCACTATATCATGGACTCTTGAAAATAGTATGTCTGGTTTTTCTGCATAATGCTTCTCTTTGTCTCTTGATCCTTGAGAATTGACTCACAAAGTATCCCTTTCTCCAAAAAAATGCTGTTAGAATAGTGCTCCTGTGTGCAGGCGGTTTGAAAAGCTTACCCTCTTTTGAGGCTAGTGGATCACATTTCCATGACTAGTCTCATGCATGTCTTTCCTGTAGGTAGAAGATTCAAATAAGGAGGACCCTAGATCATAGAATCTCTTCTTATCTATAACTTATTTCAATTGGGAAGTTGAAAACCAGGTTGAAGGAAAAGCTATGACTTTTCTTCCCCCAAACATTAAAAGATCTGTTTTCTGAACAATTCGTGTTCAATGCCAGCAGATACCAATGCTTCTTCCATATTCCTACTATCATTAATATATTCCTTTAGAATCTTCTAGTATCTTGTAAGTATATTAAGTATGATTTACTCCCTGTAATTAACTACTTATGTATTTGATTCTCTTTTTTTTCTTAGAGCATGTGCACTTAGCTTTTTGGAATATTTTTTTTTTCTAAAGCTTGATTTGCTGCTTTATTGCTNTCTCTTCCCCCAAACATTAAAAGATCTGTTTTCTGAACAATTCGTGTTCAATGCCAGCAGATACCAATGCTTCTTCCATATTCCTACTATCATTAATATATTCCTTTAGAATCTTCTAGTTTCTTGTAAGTATATTAAGTATGATTTACTCCCTGTAATTAACTACTTATGTATTTGATTCTCTTTTTTTTCTTAGAACATGTGCACTTAGCTTTTTGGAATATTTTTTTTTTCTAAAGCTTGATTTGCTGCTTTATTGCTAGAATTGATATATTTTACTAGAGTTGTAACCCCTATACTTTGCTTGTTGGGCTGCAGATTTACACTGCCTCCGCTGAGGCCAAAATTCCAGCAGTTTTGGATTACCTAGGAACCATGGTTGAGGTGAGATGATTTTTTGTGTCTTCTACATCCTAGATATTCAGAATACAAAGTGAAAGCATCTCCAACTTCTGTATTGAAGTGTTCTTTATTTATATCTTTCATCATGTTGGTTTAGAAAACAATATTTCTGCGAGGAAAGGGAATATATTGTTCTCATGTTGAAGAGCAATAGAGAAAGATAGCATCAGAAAATGTTGCATTTAGTTAGATAGAAGAAATAAACTACAGTACCAGATACATAACCTAATGACCTATAGATAAATTAGGATATTGGGAGCATTGTTGTAACTCGATGAGTTCAAAGCAACAAAGTTTCAACTTGAGTTTTAGGTGGCTAATGACAACAGAGGTCAACTAAGACTTGTCTAAATGTACAAATTCTCATATAAACTACTTTCGAGTCAAGTGCGAGGTTCAAGCTGTTAAGCAATGCTTGGAAGGTCCTCATATCAGTTCTATCATTTAACCAAAGAGTGCTCTGACATGCAAAATGCTACTGCCTTTTTTCTGACAACGATTTATGCTGTGTGTAGAGCAGTCGCACATCTTCTCCAATATGCTCACATCTTGCTTGTTCATATAAACTTTGATACTCTTTTCATGCTTCTTGGTGTGGTAACTTGGTTTCTTCAAACATGCAGGCAAACTGCAAGTTCCTGATATTTGCACATCATCAATCAATGATTGATTCAATACATGAGTATTTACTTGTAAGTTTTTCATATTTTAGTAGATTTTGAGAATTATAGACTACTTGAACATTCCCTTGTTTTGCAGAAGAATAAGGTTGGTTGTATTAGGATTGATGGCAGCACTCCATCAGCATTACGACAAGATTTGGTGACAGATTTTCAGAAAAAAGAAACAATTAAGGCTGCAGTGGTAATGTCATTAATGTGTTTATAATTAGTCAAAACAGCGTAATTTTACTGTTGGAATGATTTCCTTATCGATCCTTAAATACAGTTGGAAAGTGAGATTATGTAGGATGGAAAATAATATTGTTATAACTATTGAATTGTAGCTTTCCATCAGAGCTGCGGGAGTTGGATTAACGTTAACAGCAGCAAGCACAGTGATATTTGCAGAATTATCATGGACACCAGGTGACCTTATTCAAGCCGAGGATCGAGCTCACAGAATTGGCCAGGTGAGCTACAGAATGTATAATTGTTTCAGGATGACTTCTCTGCTTGAATTATTTTCAAATCTGCTAGGATGCCTGGCTTGGCTTGTTTTTTGTTGCTGCAAGCTCAAATATTCAATGGCCAGTATTGACCACACTATACTTAAAGAATCACCCTCTCCAGGACTCTCTTTCCACTTGAGCTTTGTATATTAAGAATGCGTGTGTGATTAAGCAGTCTTAGCCATGAGATTCATTGATGTCCAACTCTAGCTTCATCCATTACAATGCTCGTTTGCAGAGTCCTTAAATTCATCTTTGACATACTTACCTCGTGATGGTTCCTTAGCACTTCATGCACCCAAAAATAGAAAAATAAAATGAGCATAAACAGCAAGACACTGATTCATTTGTCTTTTATAAATAAAAAGTAAGACACTGATTCATTTGCGGTGTTTTGGTATTACCTGTCTGGATTCCAATACTTTTGTTTAACTACTGATTTTATGGGTGCCTCTGTGTGTCCATTTATCAGAAGAGCTAACCAAGAATTCCAGAGTCAGAACTTTAACAAACTTCCTTTCTAGGTGTCCTCTGTCAATGTGTGTTATCTGCTGGCAAATGACACTGTTGATGACATAATTTGGTATGTTCCCTTGTTACTAGTAGAGAATTCCGATTTATTCAACTCTGAACGATACCAAATTAGAAACTACGGTGTAATGGTTATGTTTACGTCTCTTGTGCAGGGGTTCCGTTCAGAGCAAGCTTGACAACCTTGGACAGGTCTTCTTCTGTTTAATTCTTTATGTGCTTGAATACTTGAGGTACAAAACTGACACTTTAAGCTAATAAATCTACAACTGTATATAACAGATGCTTGATGGCCAGGAGAAATCATTGGAAGTTTCGACTAATCAGTCCCACAGCAGCTCTTCAAAACAGAATACCCTCGACTCCTTCATAAAGCGCTGTAATAACTCACCACCTCAGGATCCCAGCAAAAAACATTGTCTTCAGTAGCCACTCAAGAACAAATATTGAACCCCCATCTTGTATGCACATTAGTGTATATTCGACTAGTATATGATACTGTTTTGCAAGTAGTATGGTGTATTCCCTCATTTTTGTCTGATAGATGTAGGCTTGTTAGAAATGCAGCTTATGGTAAACACATTTTTTGTTTCTAACTATTTTATCGCCTTTTTTGTATGTTTTGAATATCAAATGATTAATGATATCGATCAATCAACTACGCCTTAATTTCAATTTTGGGATTGTACATTTCATGTCTTCAAATGAGTGTTTTTAGTCCCTTTCTATATGTTATATGATATTTAGCAATCATGTTACATTTGTTAAAGATTTACATGCAAAGTTCAAATCATTTGTAGATTAATCATTTGTAGATTAAATCAAACATCACAAGGACAAAATTATACCAAATATAAAAAGAACCATCTCACTATATAATGATAATATTCACATAAATAGCAAACTTTATCTATATTGCTGATATTTACATTACAAAAAAAGATTCAAACTCATTGCCAAAATCCCAAAAAACCTACCTACTACATTGCTAATGAAAGAAAAAAAGATTTAAGGCAAAGCATTCGCCAGCCCTACTTCTTGATATCTGCCAAGTAAATTGGCTGCAATTAGACTCACATCCTCTAAACCAACCCTAATACATAGAGAGTTACTTGTAGTTGGAGCAGAGCTAACAGCAACCGAGTCACCGGCTGGGAAGGCGTCCGAGCTGCTGCTGCTGCTACACCCTGAAACTTTGACATTAGGACCAACTTTACACTTTCCCATGCATTTGCAACCAGAGACTGCAGCTTCAATCCCAGCAACGCGTTGGAATTCTTCTAGTAACGCTCCAGCGCCCAATCGCTTGCATTTACCACCCATACATACTTCGATTCTCTTTGTCCCCTCTGCTGTTGTCGTTGTAGCTGCTGCTATAGATGATACATTAGACCTAGTGCCTGGTGTGATACTGCTGCCTACATTGCCAATGTGGCAATCACTAGCTACCAAGCAGCATTCGCCTTTTTCTTCAGGGACTGAAAATTCTAAACTTGTCGTCTTCCCGGTTGATTCCTCCGTGGTAGTTGATGGCATGCTTGAGATCTCTACTGTTGTATCGACTTCTGGAGTTGAAAGGGAAGGGTTTAGTGTTGCATTCTCAAGTGCTCGACCACACGCTTCAGGAATCGTTTGAGCAAGTGTTCCGATTTTCAGGCTTTTCATGTCAACCAAATTTTGACATTCATCATCACTTGAATCACTCGATTCTGAAGACGAGCTTGAAGATGACGACATTGCACAGCTCCTTGTGTTGCTCTGTACTTCACTTGCTCCTACTTTCATCTTCATTTGTGCTTTTTCTTCTTTTCTTTTCCTCTTCAACTCCTTCTCCTCTGCCTTTAACTGTTGAAGCTGCCCCAACAATAGCTCCGCCGCCTCCTACAAAGAGAGAACAACAACATAAATAAACTGGAATAGCAATAACTAAATCAACTAGCACGAATAGTCGGGCGCCTCTACAAGAAAATCGCACTCCCATTGTCTTCCTACTAACTAAATTTAGCAAATCAACAACAGGGGAAGGAGTTAACATTGGAGGATTAACCAAAACATGCTGTTAAAAGTGCTAATCATGTTAAAACAAAATCGATAACACTGCAACAATCATCCAATGTACCACTTCAAAAGCTTCAATCTTTTTGCCAACAATGTCTAGTAAGATCTAAGCTTTTAGAAATTGCTATAAATTTCAAATGAACTTCAACATATAACAAAGGCTAAACCTATTCAGAGACGGATCCAGAATTTTTAAACTCTAGTTTAATCCTATAACGATCGAAAGTACTTAATTCAGATGAACCCGATATAACAAGGCTATGTATAATTGCTAAAGCTAGTAAGCATAATTCATAAAAAAACTTACCGAAATTGTCTTCCCTTGAACTTGATCAACCAAATCAACATCACAACCAAACCCTAATCCCATCCCATTCAAATTCGACAAATTCTTCGTCAAACCCTTAAGTAATTTCATCTTCTTCTTCGTTTTCTTCAACTCCGCCATATCCTTCTCTTTGTTCTTCTTCTTCTTCCCACACCTAATAATTCCACCTCTACCAGATGAATAATACTCCAAACAACCCTCATCGTAAAACCCACAACCCATTGATTTCAAACTAACACGTGAAATACTACAACTACGATTCAATGGATTGCTGCTAACTCCGACACCGGCGCCGGTGACTGAAGGAAATCGGCGTAAAACTCCGGCAGAGGCTTCCATTATGGATGATCAAATTCTTGTTCAACTTTACACTGAACAAGAATTTTTTTTTTCTTCCTATAAATTTATATATTTTTTTTCTCTTCCTTTTTTTTTATTATATAAAGGAAAAAAAAATTTAAAAAGTTTGAATAACTGACGTAACTGTTTTCTGACGTGGAGGATTTTGATTGGTTAAAGATGAGGTGGATGATGACGTGGCATGTACACCCGCTAAATTGTGACAGTTATAAGTTTCCCACGTTTTTACTTCTTCCCGCCACGCGTTTGTTGTGTTCGTTGAACCGTTCGATTGAGTTTTAGAGAAATGGACGGCTGTGATTGTGCCAGATAAGTGACACGTGGTGATGTGAAAGATTGATTACGTGGCATTCTGCGGTCTCAGTTTTTTTTTTCTTTTTTCTTTTTGGGATGTTAAGATAATTATCATAGCAAATATTTTATCAATAGAAAATAGAAAATACTTCCTCCATTTTACGTTTTTTAAATAGATGTTATTTCTATATTTCAATTTTATTATTAACGAGGGATGAATTTAAGACTTCTAATTAATAGCGAAGGGGTTTTAACGATTTTATTACAGCAGATGTTACGTCGATAAATGGATATTTATATCACCTTAGTGTAATGTTTATATACACTCTATCAAAAGAGATATTTAAATGCGANATTTCTAATTAATAGCGAAGGGGTTTTAACGATTTTATTACAGCAGATGTTACGTCGATAAATGAATATTTATATCACCTTAGTGTAATGTTTATATACACTCTATCAAAAGAGATATTTAAATGCGATAGATTTTTTTAAATGGCAGTATTTATGATCGTGAAAATATTTTGAGATTTTAATTAATTATATGCATATTAAACCATAATAAAGAAAAGGCTAAAACATAAAAAAGAAAATTGTTGATTGTCTACATGTTTACTAGCAAAGTTTGAAAAATAAGATACTAATTAGAGACTTAAATTATTAATTATTAATTATTAAAATAAAGATAAGGTATTAAACTAATTAGCTTTAGAATTTGTTAGAAGTTACTTTAGGAGCAAGCAAATAATATCTTTTTGGGGTTTCTTTGCTTGGACGACTTAAAAATTCTCCAAATTGAAAAAAAGATTATTTATTCCTTTCCTTAATCAAGTGTGAAATTAACAATTTACAACTTTTAATTCTTTTTTCTTTAGTTAAGCTAACTTTTATTCAAGTGTGAAATTAACAATTTACAACTTTTAATTCTTTTTTCTTTAGTTAAGCTAACTTTTATATTACATCACGTAATTCTTTGTATCGAGCCTGATATGATAATTTAATTAGGCCGGTGTAATGTAATAATAAAAGATTACAAGTAATATATAGAACCAACCAATGATACTTGCACTATTCATGTTTTCGTGTGAGTTATAGATCACAGGTTCAAGTAATAGAATCAATGATACTTGCATTATTCATGTTTTCGTGTGACTTATAGGTCACAGGTTCAAGTAATAGAATCAAAATACTTGCATTATTCATGTTTTCGTGTGACTTATAGGTCACAAGTTCAAGTAATAAAGTCAATGATGCTTGCATCGGAGTAAACTACCTAGGTCACAGCCATTGGTTTGCGACCCTTTGGAATTTGCTAAATGCGAGATGTTTTGTGCATCGGACTGGCCTAAACGACTACTTAATTCATAGTGCTGGCAGACTTTGATACTAGAGAAGCATAAATACCATCTTGTCTATTAACCAAAGTTTCATGATTTCCTTTCTCCACAATGACACCATCTTTGATCACAGCAATCACATCAGCTCCTTTAATTGTAGACAATCTATGAGCCACCACAACTGTTGTTCTGCCTGATCTAACTCTGTCAAGTGCATCTTGTACTACTTTCTCAGACTCCGCGTCAAGCGCACTTGTGGCCTCATCTAGTAGTAATATCTTTGGACATTTTACTATAGCTCTTGCAATTGCAACTCTTTGTTTCTGTCCACCAGATAGTTGTATGCCCCTTTCACCAACTACTGTTTCATAGCCCTGCACATTGTTACATGATGAATCTTTATCTGTCTGATATGTGAATATTCTAGAAAATATTGAGCTTAACTGAAGAAATGAGGATTTATATAGTCGATCCCAACTTGTTTGAGACTGAGGCGTACCTGTTGTAAGCCACTGATGAAGTTGTGAGCATTTGCTAACTCAGCAGCAGCTAATATTTCTGCTTCTGTGGCATCAGTTTCTTTTCCATATGCTATATTGGCTCTGATTGTGTCATTGAACAATATAGGCTCCTGGCTTACTAGTCCCATTTGTTCTCTCAACCATTTCACATTCAGCTTTTGAATTTCTATTCCATCTAATGTGATAAGGCCTGAATTCGGATCGTAAAATCTTTGCAACAAGGAAATAACTGTTGATTTTCCGCTCCCACTTTCTCCCACTAGAGCAACCGTCTAACATAAAAGATTACATTTTTTTCATCACAGTTGTTGTCAAATCGCGTAACAAGAGTGGAAAAGGGTTCTATGAATAATGCGTTAGGATTTACCTCACCGGAGCTAATGGCTAGGGATATATCGTTTAGGACTTGAACCTCAGGTCGACTTGGATAGTTGAAACTGATATGTCGAAACTCAATGTTCCCCATCACATTCTCTAATGTCATTCCTGAGTTATCGCTCGAGTCTATCTTGGATTGCCGGTCAAGAAGTGCAAAAATTGAAGAAGCACCAGTTTTGGCTTTGGTGGAATCAGGAGCAAGGCCACCTGATTGAGAAATCGCGGTAGCTGTCAAGCTAAGACCATAGAAAACCTGAAATTCAGAAGTAGGAAAGTTAAATGACAGAGAAGGAACTTATAAAGAGAGACTTGACAAAAGTTCTATGTTTACCTCTCGAGACTTACCCGAAAAACCTCAGCAAATGTGACCTTACCGGACTCCATCAATCGAGCACCAGCATAAAAACTGGCAGCATTGACAGAGTACAAGCAGAACATCGAAAAACCAAAACCTGCAGCACTCACAAGCCCTTCTTTTATTCCAGCTCTGACTGGACCTTCACATTTTCTTTTGTACAATTGCACCACCTTCTCTTCAGCAGAGAAAGAAGCCACTGTTCTGATACTTCCAACTGCTTCACTCGCAACTTGACTTGCATCCTCGTATAGTTTCTGCCCAAAAAATTCAATTGCATAACTACTAATTGCTAATTTTACTTGCTGCATTTTGTTAGTACAGAAGTTTGAAGCTAACCTTAGCATCACCGCCAAAACCACTAACGTATTTCATGTGAAGATATCCGTTTAATCCGATTAGAGGAACCATAACTATCATTATGAGTGACAATTGCCAGCTTGCTTCTAGTCCAATAACTAAACCAGCTATAGCCGTTGACGTGTTCTGCACAAACAAAGCGAGTGACTCTCCAATCATACCTCGGACAGATGCTGCATCTGTAGATAGTCGAGAGCCAATTGCCCCAATCGAGTTCTCCTTTCTGTCAAACCAACTAACCTCCATGTAAACTATCTTCTCAAAGCACATTAGGCGAATTCTCCGTATCAACTTACATCCTGCTACAGCGAAAAAGAACGTCCTCAAGGGTGTCGCTAGTAAAGATGCCAATCCTAGACCAAGAAATAACAATGACCAAAATCTTGAATGCTTTCTGAGTTCATGAGCCGGCTCATAGAATGTCTTGATAACATTAGAAAGAAGTACCCCGAAAATAGGTAATATTAGAGCATTGACCATTGCAGCTATGCTACCAATTATTAATTCTGGAATCTCGGGTTTGTTCATTAAGGCCAAGCGACAAATCGTGTTGTCTTTATCCTTACTCAATACCACTGTTGAATTAGGATCATGACATTCACCAACTGCTTTCTCTGCTGCACTAACTGACATGGACGACGAATGATGGCTGCTATTCTCAATCCTCGACGAGCCCCTACTTGCTGATCGTGTCACAGGAATCTGCTGATTTATGATTATCTCTTCACTATCCAGTTCATTTGACTCTTGCTCTCCTGAATATTTGCTAAGCTCTTGCAACTGTATAAGCTGAACATATGCTCCTTCCTTGTTTCTCATTAGTTCCAAGTGGGAACCTAAAAGTTTGAAAGGTATAAGAAATTAGCAGTCTGAAAAAACAAGATTCGCCAGGTAACAAACGAATACATACATTTCTGCTAGAGTGAAGGGTCAAAACCACGCCTAAAGTACTCCGATTTTTTAAGTTTCATATCTGAGCTATCAGGTAGGAAACTCCCACACCTGATAGTTCAGGTATGAAAATCGAAAAACCAGGATACTTAAGGAATGTTTTTAACCATTAACTCTTTCTGCTATCATATTTATAATCACATTGATTTCAGCATGAATAACTAACAATCTGGAATCTGGTTTACTGGAAAAGATCAGTATATATGACACACCTTTTTCGACGATCTTTCCCTCCTGAAGTACAGCTATTGTATCTGCATTCTTTACTGTGCTCAAGCGATGTGCAACAATTACCGTAGTTCGGTTAATCATGACACTATCCAATGTCTCTTGAACAATCCTCTCAGATTCTGCATCAAGAGCACTTGTAGCTTCATCAAGAAGTAGAATTTTGGGGTCCTTCAGTATAGCTCTTGCAATAGCAATTCTTTGCTTTTGGCCACCGGATAACTGATTTCCGTGATCGCCAACTCTGGTATCTAGTCCCTGAATTAGAAGGAGCAATGGCCAAAAATATTTTTTATAAGCTATTGAGAAGAACTTTCGATAGCTATGACTTGATAGAAATTAAAATAAAACAACTTTAGACTCTGACCTGAGGTAATTTATCAATGAACTTGGATGCATTGGCAAGTTGAACTGCGTCTTTAATTTCTTCAAGTGTTGCATCATCCTTCCCGTAGGCAATATTATCCTTTATCGTCGAACCAAACAGCACAGGTTCTTGGCTAACAAGGCCAATTTTCCCCCTGATCCACCTAAGCTGAAATTCTTTGATATTTATACCATCAATCAGAACTTCACCAGCCTGTGGATCATAGAACCTCACTATTAGACTGATCACAGTCGATTTTCCACTTCCACTTCGCCCTACTAGAGCTGTCGTTGTTCCCTTAGGTATCGACACAGAGAAACCATCAAATATGCTCTCTTGTGGTCTTGCTGGATAACAGAAATGAACATTCTTAAGTTCAATGTCACCACTAATGTCAAGAGGTTTCTGTCCTTTCATATCATAAGGATCTATGATAGGCTTTCTGTTTATCGTCTGAAACATTTTAAACGCTGCAGTCTTTCCAGCAGCAAACGCAGGCAAGCACGGAGATGCGTATCCTAAAGTACTGCAATTACAATGAGAAGATAGAATAAAAGACCAATGATAAGTAGATATAATTCAGAAGATTTGAATGGAACCTACAAGGAGCCGGTCAGTGTAGCCATAATGACATTCATCACATCTCCTCCTGTATAGTTGTGTTCCAAAATCATTTTTGCACCATACCATATTGCTAAAGCATAACTTGAATAGAAGACAAACATAAAAACACCGAAACCGAGCCCTGAAGCCAACCCCTCTTGTACACCAGAATGGTAAGCTTTGTTCAGAGAATTCTGATATTCAGAAATAGCTCTTTTCTCTCCAGTATATGAAGCAACCTGCCCAAACAATAAAGCAACTTAGTGAATGAAAACTCTCGAAACAGTTGAAAATTGAAAAGAAGTGTCTTTTTCCAACTCTTCATACTGTTCTAATTGAGCTTATTGTCTGTTCAACAACAGTTGCAGCTTCTGAATAAGCAGTCTGTGCACGGGATGCTAGTTTCGCCAGAAGGATAATCAAGACAGCAGAAGATATGACTAGTGGAGGAATCGAAGATGACAAGACCAACGCTAGACGCCACCCCTTAATAAAAGCTATTACTAATCCTCCAAGGAATGTAGCTGATACCTGGATAAATTTTCCAACCTGCAGTTTAATGTGAATGCAGGCTAAGTCTTCCACATATATCAAATGGTATTGATGTACATAGGGCCTGTTTTGAAGATATACCTTTTCGCCGATGGCATCTTGAATAGTAAGAGTATCACTAGACAGGCTTTCGATGATAACACCAGTGTTAGTCTCCTGATCGAAAAATCCAATATCTTGTCTTAATACAGTTTTCAGGTATAAACATCTGATTCGAGCAGCCTGCCTTTCCCCCGTGACTGTCCAGCAAGCCACCTCTGGAAAGATGCTAGTATGAATAGTGAGGTTTCTTGAACTTAAACTTTAACAATGGCATGAAAATAGAAGAAGGTATATCGTCATGGCAAGTATACATACGGATAAATGTAGCAAGACCTGAACCCAGAGCCAGATATACGAATTTAAGGGCTACCTGAAAAAAATAGCACAGGAAAGAAAGCATTTTAATGAAATAACACCATGCCAATTCATCAGAACTTCTGCAGAACAATCCAAGTATCGGATAGTATGACACTCATGACGGAGAATGTGAGGATTACAGGCTCAATGAGGCATCAGGTACAAATCCATGAGATCTCCTTACATGTCATGGACTCGATATGTCACAAATATGGTATCAAAGCTAATTAGACTCCATGGTGGTGTGGAAAAAAAAGTTTACTATGTCCTTAAAGGTGTATATGATGGCATGATTTCCAATGATGAAGGGTGAGCTAATGAGTACAGGTGAACACGACACGCGCTATTTTGGACTTCATGTGTCACAGGTTTACAGGCCACAGCCAAACGGCTGAAACTGTGATGTCTGAAGGGTCAAAACGACGATTTGGGCTATGACAGATAGATTATCAGAATAGCATCCTATCGAAAAAATCCTTGTACCTTAGAAACTTCATGAACAATTTTTTCGCTATCCACAGTCATTCCAAAGGAATCAACTAACTCTCCAAACAGTACAGCCATCAGGGGAAAACAGATTCCACTACCAACAGCTGTGATCATACCAATAACCATTAAAGCATGATCTACAGGGTCAGCAAAGGAAAACAGCTTATAATATGGAACTTTATGAGCAGCAACCACTTTCTGTTTCTCTGTATTCTCCGATACTGGTGCACAATTCAAGCCATCTGAGGATTCTAAAACTTCATTTTCTATGTTATCAGTGCCTCGTCNTCAAAGCATGATCTACAGGGTCAGCAAAGGAAAACAGCTTATAATATGGAACTTTATGAGCAGCAACCACTTTCTGTTTCTCTGTATTCTCCGATACTCGTGCACAATTCAAGCCATCTGAGGATTCTAAAACTTCATTTTCTATGTTATCAGTGCCTCGTCCACTCGCATTCTCTTCTTCCATCAGTCTGATTCTCCAACGATCGTTTTAATACCAGCCTGTAAGCAAGATAATAAAGCATAATGAACATAACTTTGAAAATGAATAAAACAGAAAAAGTCAAGTCTTTTAGTGGTACAACATGAAGTAATACCTCAATATTTTTTCTTAAAAGTATCTATCAAATAGGAACATGTTGAGTATAATAATAATTATAACAAGAACATCAAGATTATGAAACCACCCTATAATTAGGATTATTTAACTATACAACATCAATTACATATCAATACGCAGCCTTACCCTTACCTTGTGAGGGTAGAGAGACAGTTTCCGATAAACCCTCAAGTAAAACATATAAAGAAAATAAACAGTAACAACAAACAAATAATACGGTAGCAACCAAAGCAAAGGATTATATAAGTATGTTAATGAAAAAATACAAGCAATAACTTGTGAAGTCAAGAAGCATTGTCAATACTCTTGAAATAACTCGAAGAGCAGAGAGACTGTTTCTCATAGACCTCGACTCGAAAAAAAAGAAAAATGAAGCATGTTTGCAAGAAAGTAATATGATTGTCTTACTAGTTTTTTACTCAAAAGAACTTGAAAATGAACTAAGAATGAAACATATAGAGAATAACAAACTCTCTTTGTATTTATAGTCTTTCAAATAGACTTTAGATATATTTAATGTCACATCGAATGATTTTTTAGAGATAAATTAAAGATGTCTTATTCCATACTAAGACATAATATAATTAAGTTAAAATATAACTTAAAATTTTATTAACAGTCTTTCGTAGAAATGCAAGGTTAGGATGGTACAATAGACCATGTGGTCTGCCCTGGCCTTCCTCGAACCCCACACATAGTGAAAACTTAGTGCGCCCTGTCTTTTTTTCAGGGTCACAGAGTTAAATATGGTATAAAAGTACACAACGCTCAAGAAAAAAAAGATATATTTTCATTATTCACATGTTTGACCGCTGTAAAAAAGTCAAAGTGTGAATACAATAGGACGTGTTAAGATACCGTATAAATAATATCTCGTGTGGCCAAGTTTCTAAGAAGACAAAAATGTTAATTTCAGAGATTAAGGTGTTTGATTAAGTTTCTCGAGAAAAAAAATAACTTTTTACTAGTAATAAAAATTGAAAAATATAAATATTTTCGAGAAGATTTTTGTAATTATAAATTTCGATTTTAAATTAGCAAAGTATTTGATAGCGCCATAACAACGCTCAAATCATCAGCAAAAGGTATAAATTCCTTTTAGACATCCTCCAAATTTAATTAATTCCTTAAACGAATCGTCACAAAAAGTACCAATAATTTAGTTATTTAATTAAACATTCGTACGAAAGATTTAATATTCTTCAATTATTATATGTTTAAGCTGAAAACGTCATATTAATAATTAGTGAAGAAAACTAAATATATAACAATTCTTTGATTAGTACTGTATTATTTTTAAATATTTGCTTATTCTTTCGCTATCTCTCGTTTATGTGATTATCTCGTTGTTGTTATTGTTTCTTTTTTATCAGTCGATAGTCGATCGGAATTACGCGCCCTACCCTTTTAAGTCGGGGTGGAGCTAGTCAAGAGAGTTCGGACAAATTAACTATACCTTCAACGAAAAATTATATTTTTTATATATCGTTAAAATTATTTTCTTATACATATAATAGATGTTGAATCATTTTCGATTTCTTTTGTGTGTTACTTCTTTCATATTTTGAATTCTAAGTGCAAATTCCATTACTACTATCAAGGTAAAGATAAAAATTAAGAATCCCTATATTAAATTTATTATTATTTATTAATAATGTTTATGATGCAACTACTTTGCAATTGATTACTATAATATATATTTCTCTATATTAATTACTTAATAATGTAATAAATTAATATAATTTGATGTAAACATTTATATATATATATTAAAATATTTTTCAGGACCACTTTGCCTAATTCCATGGACAAGAGACTACAATTCAAAATTATATTACAAAGTTTCTTATAAAATATATTTAACCACTCCATTGCTAATATTGAGGTACTGGTTACAATATTGAGCCACCAAAAGTTAAGGAATCTTAATTGCATAATTTTCCAAATAGTAACAAACAAATCTCGAGCAGGATAGTTTAATGCACAAAATATTTTATATTTATATAAAATTCACGAATAATATATATATAATTTATCATAGTACAAATAGTAGTAATTATTCTACGTATTACGTATAGATAATTTTATCGTTACTTCGTAACTCCTTCGTTAACTGATTAAAAAATATCAGATCCTCTAGTTAACTAGGAAAATCAGTCAAACCAATTTTATTTTATTTTTTTATATAAAAAAAAGACTGTCTTAAAATATAATAATTTATTGACTATGTATTTTAGAGGAACATTGTGGTAGAATGTTGGATATTCACCAACACATACCCATAATTCACTAAAAAAGTAATTAAATTAAGTAAATAATTACAATTGTTTTAACTTTGTTTTTTGGTAGCACAAATGCCATATATTAATTAAAATAATACATACGATTGACTTTTTTTATCTTAGTTTCTATTTACGTACACTCCAGTATAATATTTGTTCGTATACAATCAAATCATCATAGATAAAATTATTATTTATATTTTAACGTTTATAATAACTTACAAAATTTTAATTTTTAGAAATGTAATAACTATAATAGCATATTCAATATATAGTTTAATAAATAATTTTAAGCGAATAACGTGTTTAATGTGTTATCTCATGATATTATTTCTCTTAATCAATAAAATTTTGTTGAGAACATTTTAGTCTATGTATTTAATTAGATCTATAACTATTTCGTATAGTTGTCTATGCTCACCGTAAGAAGATCTAGATCTCAACATTTATCAATTTGATGATCTCTATATATATGCGATCTTAGATTTGAAAAATTAGCTAGACTGAATTTTTAAGTGACTTTTGATGATTCGATAAATTAGGACGACATTACTTATTTTTGAAATACAATTTAAAAGAAGGTAAGTTATCTCTCCTCTTTACGTCTCTTAACATTTGAGATAGAATTAATTTCACATTAAAAAAATTCAAACGATAATAAAAAAATTCGGAACGATAAATTGNATAAATATTTTCGAGAAGATTTTTGTAATTATAAATTTCGATTTTAAATTAGCAAAGTATTTGATAGCGCCATAACAACGCTCAAATCATCAGCAAAAGGTATAAATTCCTTTTAGACATCCTCCAAATTTAATTAATTCCTTAAACGAATCGTCACAAAAAGTACCAATAATTTAGTTATTTAATTAAACATTCGTACGAAAGATTTAATATTCTTCAATTATTATATGTTTAAGCTGAAAACGTCATATTAATAATTAGTGAAGAAAACTAAATATATAACAATTCTTTGATTAGTACTGTATTATTTTTAAATATTTGCTTATTCTTTCGCTATCTCTCGTTTATGTGATTATCTCGTTGTTGTTATTGTTTCTTTTTTATCAGTCGATAGTCGATCGGAATTACGCGCCCTACCCTTTTAAGTCGGGGTGGAGCTAGTCAAGAGAGTTCGGACAAATTAACTATACCTTCAACGAAAAATTATATTTTTTATATATCGTTAAAATTATTTTCTTATACATATAATAGATGTTGAATCATTTTCGATTTCTTTTGTGTGTTACTTCTTTCATATTTTGAATTCTAAGTGCAAATTCCATTACTACTATCAAGGTAAAGATAAAAATTAAGAATCCCTATATTAAATTTATTATTATTTATTAATAATGTTTATGATGCAACTACTTTGCAATTGATTACTATAATATATATTTCTCTATATTAATTACTTAATAATGTAATAAATTAATATAATTTGATGTAAACATTTATATATATATATTAAAATATTTTTCAGGACCACTTTGCCTAATTCCATGGACAAGAGACTACAATTCAAAATTATATTACAAAGTTTCTTATAAAATATATTTAACCACTCCATTGCTAATATTGAGGTACTGGTTACAATATTGAGCCACCAAAAGTTAAGGAATCTTAATTGCATAATTTTCCAAATAGTAACAAACAAATCTCGAGCAGGATAGTTTAATGCACAAAATATTTTATATTTATATAAAATTCACGAATAATATATATATAATTTATCATAGTACAAATAGTAGTAATTATTCTACGTATTACGTATAGATAATTTTATCGTTACTTCGTAACTCCTTCGTTAACTGATTAAAAAATATCAGATCCTCTAGTTAACTAGGAAAATCAGTCAAACCAATTTTATTTTATTTTTTTATATAAAAAAAAGACTGTCTTAAAATATAATAATTTATTGACTATGTATTTTAGAGGAACATTGTGGTAGAATGTTGGATATTCACCAACACATACCCATAATTCACTAAAAAAGTAATTAAATTAAGTAAATAATTACAATTGTTTTAACTTTGTTTTTTGGTAGCACAAATGCCATATATTAATTAAAATAATACATACGATTGACTTTTTTTATCTTAGTTTCTATTTACGTACACTCCAGTATAATATTTGTTCGTATACAATCAAATCATCATAGATAAAATTATTATTTATATTTTAACGTTTATAATAACTTACAAAATTTTAATTTTTAGAAATGTAATAACTATAATAGCATATTCAATATATAGTTTAATAAATAATTTTAAGCGAATAACGTGTTTAATGTGTTATCTCATGATATTATTTCTCTTAATCAATAAAATTTTGTTGAGAACATTTTAGTCTATGTATTTAATTAGATCTATAACTATTTCGTATAGTTGTCTATGCTCACCGTAAGAAGATCTAGATCTCAACATTTATCAATTTGATGATCTCTATATATATGCGATCTTAGATTTGAAAAATTAGCTAGACTGAATTTTTAAGTGACTTTTGATGATTCGATAAATTAGGACGACATTACTTATTTTTGAAATACAATTTAAAAGAAGGTAAGTTATCTCTCCTCTTTACGTCTCTTAACATTTGAGATAGAATTAATTTCACATTAAAAAAATTCAAACGATAATAAAAAAATTCGGAACGATAAATTGATAGTAAAAAATAATAATAGATTGGGAGGTGGTGTGGCTTGCCTCTAAAGTCGAGATTTATTTAAAATTGCACAAAAAACTTATTTATTTCAGAAAAGTTGAAAGAAAGTTCTAGAAAAACGTCAACAACTGTTATCTTTAACACACTTTACATTATTGTACGTACTCTTGACTTTCGCCTTTCACACTTTTGATTAGACTTTCTTTTTTATTAAACCAAATAAGTAACGCATTTTCCATTCTTCATCCGTTTGCTTATTTTAGTCAACAATAATTTTAACATCTAATTAAATTACGCGGTTAATATACTCCCTCCGTTTCTTTTTAATTAACATATTACATTTTTTATAAGTTAATTTGACTAACTTTAATATCTAAACTAGATTTTATTAATTTGTTATTTTAAAATAAAAATTAAATGTTAAAAAATTATATAAAAAGTACTACTCCATTTATTTAAAAAAGAATAACTTACTTTAATTTCTTTAGTCTGTTTAAAAAAAAATCACGACTCTTTTTCTTTTTCGATAATACTTTTATTTTGATTTTCCACGTGGTATGTCTAACACCACAAAATTATAAAATAGTTAGATTTTTTTTCTTTATTTTCTTTAATTTTGTGTCAAATCAAAGTAGAACATTCTTTTTTAAACAAAAAAAGTAAATGTTACAATTTTTAAATATCAATATGATAGAAAAATTATATCTTAAAATGTTATTAAAATTCATATCATTTCTGTAAAATAAAAAAATTATGATAACTAAAAAGTAACGGAGGGAATATTTTCAATGTCTATATATTTCTTTGTGTTCTTTCATTTTTCTTATTTCTCTTTATATTGACAATTTATTTGTCATTGTAAAGCTTAATTCACTTTTGAAGATTATCAGGTTATGTCTAAAAGCTAAAGATCTATAATTTCACAATTTATGGTAAGTTGTTTAAATATATTACTTAGATTATTTTTGTAATTTTTTTTTGTTCTAAATATAATAGGATTATGTGTTGTCAGACAGATCATACATCTTAAGTATTCATATAAAGATTTAAGAAAATTGTTAGATTAAATATTTATAAAAATTTATCAAAATATTGTTGGTTTATTAAGTAAAATGATTTTTTCCTCCAATTAAATTGCTTATTCTATTCATGTTCCCAATTATATNTGAGTGGAGCTGTGAACTTCGCAGGTATCATGGCTTGTCACTCTTCTATTACTGAAATTGGTGATCTTTCATGTAATTGTTCCAAGCTTACTGCTGAATCCTGGATTATAGACTCTGGAGCTTCACACCATATGACTTTTAATAAAACATTACTCACCAATGTTAGACCTTTACTTTACCCATTCTTAATCACATTACCTAATGGTTATAGAGTTAGAGTGACAGAAATTGGGGATGCACATTTAAATTCAACACTGATTTTATACAAAGTATTGTTTATACCTACTTTCAAGTTCAATCTTGTCTCAGTACATTGCTTAACTTCTCATCTCAAAAGTACAGTCAATTTCAATGATATTTCGTGTTCTCTACAGGGCCCTTCACTGAAGAGCCCTCTGGTGATTGGTAGAGCAAGGAATGGTCTTTACTTCTTGTGCTCAAAATGCCACAATGCTGCTATTTCAACTTGTTCTTTTGGTTCTTATGTTTCATCTGATTGTCCTCCTCAGCATAATGCCAATAAGCAAGTATCACATTTCCCTACCACTGTAAGATTTACCCATTCAAGTAATAAAAATGCTTGTTGTAATACAAAATCGAATGTCAATTCTAGAAATATTTCTGCACCTTCAGAATATTTTTCTCTTTGCACATCTCATGAAAACAGTGTAGATTACTTGTGGCACACCAGGCTAGGACATGTTCCTTTTGTCAAAATGAAAGGTATCCATACCATACCAGTTAAATTTTCCCCAAAACAACCCTTTTTGTGCACTATCTGTCCCATGGCTAGACATGCAAGGTTACCTTTTCCATCCAATACTACCACCCTTTCCACCAAGATTTTTGATCTCCTCCACATAGATTTATGGGGACCATACAATATACCAACTCATGATAATTACAAATATTTCATCACAATAGTTGATGATTATAGCAGGTCAACTTGGACTCAACTGATCAGTTGCAAAACCAACACTCTACAGTCCATAAAGGCTTTTACATCTCTAGTCGAAAATCAGTTCAACACAACCATTAAGGCCATTAGAACTGACAATGGTCTTGAATTTGTCAATAAAGAAACAAATTTGTTCTTGCAGGAAAAAGGCATCATACACCAAAGAACTTGTCCATATACACCACAACAAAATGGCGTGGTGGAAAGAAAACACAAATACCTACTTGAAATTGCAAGAAGTTTGTTGTATCAATCAAAACTTCCCATGAGATATTGGGGGGAATGCATATTAACTGCAACCTATATTGTCAATAGACTCCCCTCTACAGTCATCCAAAACAAAACTCCTTTTGAAGTCCTATACCGAAAACTACCCACATACTCACATCTAAGATCTTTTGGTTGTCTTTGCTTCCCTAGCACCCTTAAAACTCACAAAGACAAGTTTGAACCACGATCCACTCCACATGTTTTCATTGGATATCCTTTCAACACAAAAGGTTACAAAGTTCTAGATCTGATCTCCAAGAAAATACACATTTCAAGAGATGTATTGTTTCATGAAAACATTTTTCCTTTTGTTCTTCCTTTCCCTGATTCTACTTTCAGTTCTGTACTGAGACATCTTAATTCTAATACTGATTTGCTTAGTCCTACAAACAATATTTTGAATAAAATTCATCTTGATTTAAATGAAGACAACCCCACTACTGTCACAAACAACACTATTGAGACCAACATGTCAAATGCTACACCTATAAATATCACTAGGGACTCATCTGATGAGACCACTCCAACATCAAACCTTCCAGAAATAATTACTGCATCATCTCATCCAGAGATACCTTGTTCACCTCAGATTCCCACTACTACCACTTCCAGCTCACATCATCTAACTGCACCTAGAAGAACAAGTAGGATCCATACTGTGCCAGACTATCTCAAAGAGTACAACTATATACTTCCTAAATTACAGCCTCAACAATCACCATACCATCCTCCTGATATCAATGCTCAACAACATGTTTCACTCACTAGTTTTAATTCAGAGAGTCAGCAATTAGTTAGGAACATCATTCATGATAGTGAGCCAAATTCATATGAGGAGGCAATCATGAGCCCTGCTTGGAAATCAGCAATGACACTTGAATTTGAAGCTTTATATGCTAATAATACTTGGAATCTAGTTCAGTTACCTGCAGGAAAAAGGGCAATTGGATGCAAGTGGGTTTACAAAATCAAACATAAGGCTGATGGGACAGTGGAAAGATTCAAGGCTAGACTTGTGGTAAAGGGATACACTCAACAAGCTGGCATCGATTATACTGAAACATTTTCTCCAGTAGTTAAGATGACTACAGTGAGGATTTTGATTAGTTTGGCAGTGAAGAAGGGCTGGGATTTATATCAATTAGATGTGAACAACGCATTCTTACATGGTGATCTAAATGAAGAAGTCTATATGGATCTCCCGCAGGGACTCCAAGTTGATGAAAAGGGACTTGTTTGCAAGCTAAACAAGTCTTTATATGGCTTGAAACAAGCTAGTAGGCAATGGTATGAGAAATTGGCAGAAACTTTGTATTCAAGAGGCTACTCACACTCCACCAGTGACTATTCTTTGTTTTACAAAAGGGACAAGTCATCTGCAGTTTTCGTAGCAGTATACGTTGATGATGTAATTTTAACAGGAACTGATTTGGCTGAAATTACATCCCTGAAGTCTTTCCTACATGATCAGTTCAAAATCAAGGACTTAGGGAAGCTCCATTATTTTTTGGGTTTAGAGATTCTTTACAAACAAGATGGTGTGCTTATTACACAGAGAAAGTTTACTACAGATTTGATCAAGGAGTTTGATTGTCATCATTATAGTCCAACTTCTTCTCCTCTCGATGTTGTTGTCAAATTAAGGTCACATGAGGGCACTGTATTAAAGGACCCAACATATTATAGAAAGTTGGTAGGAAAATTAAATTTTCTTACAAATACTAGACTAGACATTGCATTTAGTGTGCAACATCTTAGTCAGTTTCTACAAGCACCAAGAGAGCCTCACCTAAAAGCTGCTCTTCATGTGTTGAGGTACTTGAAGAATAATCCTACACTAGGGATTTATCTATCTAAGGAGCCGGACTATACTATCACTGCCTATTGCGACTCGGATTGGGCTGCATGTCCTGACTCCAGAAAGTCAGTGAGTGGATATATAGTGCTCATAGGGAACTGTCCAATAAGCTGGAAATCGAAGAAGCAAACGACTGTCTCACTTTCTTCAGCAGAGGCAGAATACAGAGCAATACGAAAGGTAGTTGGAGAGTTGGTTTGGATTGAACGATTGCTTCATGAGTTAGGAGAAGGACCCTCCCAACCTATATCAGTTTTTTGCGACAGTCAAGCAGCTATACATATCGCAAAGAATCCTGTCTTTCATGAAAGGACTAAACACATTGAGGTTGATTGTCATTTCGTTCGAGATAAGCTTCAAGAGGGACTTGTGACTCTTCACCATATTCCAACCGTGGAGCAATTAGCTGATATATTAACCAAGAGTCTTACTGGTCCCAAGCATTCGGCCATTTTGCACAAGTTGTCTGGAAGTATCTCCCTTCCAACTTGAGGGGGGGTGTTGAGATTAATTAGGTGCTAACTAATTATTTGTAATTGATGTATGTAAATTAGTTAGAGTTGCAGTTGTAGAAAGTTTGTTACAAATTTTAGTTAGATAGTTAGCTGTCACATGGTGTAGATATTTTCTTATTTTCATACACATGTATAAATACAGAAAGGAGGAGGAATAGAAGGCAGTTTTTCTTTTCCCAAATTATAATCACGTGCATCTTCTTCATGTCACTCTATCATCTTCAATCATAAACACAAGCTCCATTAATGGAGTTCTTCAACTGCTGAATTACAATCTCAACAACTTCCTATTAAGAAAAATAATTAATTTTTTCTACACTTATACTACACCACACAGTAAAGGATTTTAAGTGATTAAAAATCACAGAGGAATATATAAATGTTATTAATATATAGTTGGTGAAAGATTATAATATATATTTGACTTTAACAATTAGGAGCTTTTAAAGAATAATTGAGTTAGAAAAATTAATCAGCGCGAAATACGATTAAGTTCATTAGTTAAAAGTATAAATTGAATCCTTATAGATAAATTTATTGATTTCAAAAATCTATCTAATTATACTTATTTTTCTATAAATAAATTAAGAATTTTGCGTGTATCAAAATCTAATATTTTTTCCATCTAAATATAAGATAAGAATTTTGTTAGAAAAAAAATGATTAATGTTAAGATTTTTGCTAAGAGATTGCAGCCAATCTATATGCATGCCTATAATATCCATCAATTTGGCAAATTGAAGATAAATCAAAGGAGATTTTCAAACTCTTACAAATTAAATCATGACTAAAGGTATGTTGCTATTTTATTTTGTTTTTGTAATAATTATGTATAACCACATGGGCGGAGCTAAGTGGGGATTGTTGGTTCGGACGAATTTAATAGCTTTTTTGTAGACCGTGTATTTTTATTAGAAAATTAAATAAATATATATGTATATTAACTTTTGAACTCGTTCAGTTATAAAAAGTAACTGTAAAACACTCGAGTTTTGGGTTCGAACTCCCCTTAATCTGAACTACTCTGAACCACCCTCCCTTTTAGAACCTCTAAATTCTTAATCTTGAATTCACTTTTGTGTATATACGTTAGTTTCTAACACATGTAAGTAGACTTATTAAATAAAATAAGAATAATTGAAATTTTGTACAATCAACTAAAGTTTGATGGGTGATAGTTTAATTTTTCTAAATATTTAATATTTACTAGTCATGAAGATTTACTTAAATTTCTTACTAAATAATTGGGTTTTAGTTTGTATCTTTAAATTTTCGCATTCTATTTCTCGTTTGATGTATTTGAGAAAGTATCTCACTTTCTATATTGAGTAATATAACAAGTTTGATATTCTATATAATATGTTTAATATTATTGGATTTTTTTAAAAATTAGTAAATCTAGTATTATCTTATGCAATCTTCGTAGTTTATTTTGTGAGAAATAACATACAGCGTCTAGAATTAGTCTAGGTGCACGAAAATTTTTGTCCCGAATGCTATTTCTAAAAGGGCATTTGAGTCATTTACCAAATCTAAGTTGAACCCTAGGTGATGTTTGGTTTTGGTTTTAAAATAATTTCAAAATATCTTTAAAAAATAGTGTCAACCTTTTGACGAATAGAGAAAAGGGGAAAAAGACCCAATTTTTTGCGATCATTGGTCGATAGTGTTGCTTAATTGCTAAAAATTTTGGTAAAGTAGACACGTCACTGCCCGGCGGTGAACGTACCGGCGACGGAAGTACCGGCGAGTGGTAGAATTCGACTTCAACCGCCGGCAAACCGGAAGAAATACACACAAAAAACCACGCACATGAGCTGTTCGACAGTTTGCCAAGCTGTAGTAAGCTGTATGAGTATACCAAATAGTACTAGTAGAAGTACGGCCGTATTCTCTAATACCCAGAAACTCGATGGTGCATTGGTGTTCCGTTCATCTGTTTCGTATAATCGAGTGAATGGATTCTCCTCATGTCGCTGTAGCGCCACTACATCGGTTCCTCCTGGAGAGGATGTGTTTTCTGTTGTCACTTCTTCCACAACGTCTGAAGTGGATTACCTTGGCGAAAGCACAAAAGGCGATTTGAATCTCAATTTTGGTACATTACATTTCCAATTTTGAGTTCATATGTTGCCCCTGCGATGTGGGGTTGGTGATATTTCCTGTTTTTCCTTGGTATATTTTTAGTGGAGTGGAATACAAACAGTGGTGTTCGTTTGTTCGATGTTTGATGAACTGAATACGAATTTGGTTTGTCATTTTCCGGACTCCCAAATTAAAAAAGAGGGGATTTTGGCCTGTTTAGTACTTTGGTTGAGCTTTTGAATTGATTCTGAGTAGTTAAGTAAGTGTTGCTAATAGCTTGATTATAAAAAAGGTTTAGCTTTTAGAGTGATTATTATGGTTATTCAAATATTCCCTCCCGCCCCGAGCTTCTTCCAGTTTATATGATGCTCTTTCCAGTTTGGTTCCACTAATAATATTTTTGTATTTAACTTACAAGAATTCAAATTCATTTTACTTTTTAAATTTTATATTTTGATTTTCTTGATCGAGTTAATGTTTCAACCACTTAACTTTGTGTCAAGTCAATCACCGTGATAATATGGAAGAAATGGTGTATGTTTAGTAATCACATGCATTGAATAAAAAAGTTTTGTTGATCACTTGTATTTGAGAAAAACAAAAGGTGGATTTTTATGATAACTGAAGTCTTGGTTTTAATGAATGAAACTGAATATCCAAATTAAACTTTTGATGCATATAGTATTGTGTTGTTTAACTATTATGTTTAGAACTTGGCAGTTCCTTACCATTTTATCTGTAAATGATGCAGGAATTGATGGCAACGCATTGCAAGGCCCTGTTGAGGAGGTGGCAAAGATGGAAGCTCAAGAAGCAGAGAAATTGCTTCAACACTTGGGCATTCCGGTACTTTAATACTGAACTTGTCTTTGTATTGCATTTATCAAGTTGGCATTTTGATGCTGGTATCACTTGCTGAAATTTTTTACATTGGCTAAATGCTTTTGCTCAGTGTCGGAGAGCTTGTGTATCCCATGTTGCTCCAAAGTAGTGTTGATCATCTGCCCCTTACGTTATCTTCCTTTCATCCATGAGTGATGGAGGATTTGTCTGTCTTTGCATGTCCATTCACTTTAACATTTCTTGTTTTCTCTCTTTGGGCTATTTTTCCTTGTCAACACTTAAGCATTTTAAAAGGATAGAGCTTATCTCTTCTATTGTACTCAACTTATATTTGAGTGTAATAGAAATAAAAATTGGAATATATAAGAAAACAGAAGGGAGAAGAGGTTGTATGTTTTTCTTATCAGTTCAATATGTAAGCAAAATTGTGAATTGCTCTTCTTTAAAAGCTTTTAAAAGCTTCTATTTTAGTTGCCAAGATAAATAACTGAAGGAGAATCATTAAAGGAAATAAAAAGATGGCCAGATCGTGGGTGGGGGTGGGTCTGCACGCTATACTCATTGAAATGCTTTACAGCATGAAGTGAGAACAGTCATGGAATCTTAGCATCTTATTAATGGCTATCTTCTTGCAGTGTTTATGTAGCATCTCTGATGCTTAAACTCAGTGAAAATTTATAACCTTTTATTTCAGAAGCAGTATTGGCATTGGCATGTAAATCTTAACAAATTTCTAACTCACATAATGAGCAGGTTCCATATAATGCTCGACATTCGCCACGTGGCATATTTTGCAGCCGCACATTAAATCTACGATCAATCAGTGCAATTGGATATGATATGGACTATACACTGATGCACTATAACGTGATGGTACTTTTTAGTTCTTGTTTCATGTGATGTAAACTATTAGCTCATGTTTTCTTTGTTACAAATTGAGGCTAATGTTCATTGCTTACACATTTATTTCTTTCATTTGCCACCACATCTATTGTTTGCTTGATTGTTGAATTGCATATGACAATGTTGTGCTATAGCAGGGAACTAATCCTATAAGGCAGCGTAGGCAGTTTTTATCCATACATATGTTTTCTTTGTTACTAATCCTTTTATCTTGGTGCCTGATGAAGCTCTTATTTCATTTGTGTTAAGAGATTAAATTCTGATGATAAGAAAAAGTGCTTTATATGCGTTATCAAAAAAGAAAAAGTACGTATTTGCCTTAAATTCATTTATCTTTTTTTTGAGTTGAAATATTTTTCCAGTTTTATTCTCTTAGATTTTTGTTGGAAGTGCCATGACAGACTATCATTTAGATTGTTTAAATTTAAAATACGTTGCTGTCTTGTATATTCTTTTTGTCGTCCCTTGAGGAGCTTTAAATTGTTTTTGTCTTTGGCATATGTTACTGGTGTAGTATAATTTAAGTCCATAATTTACAGGCCTGGGAAGGAAGGGCTTATGATTACTGCATGGAGAATCTGAGAAATGTGGGTTTCCCTGTGGATGGGCTTGCATTTGACCCTGATCTGGTATAGTCTGACCATGTGAGCATGCTAATGGTTTATTTAATACCCATTTGAGGACATTTCATTATAAAACAGGTGATAAGAGGCCTTGTAATAGACAAAGAGAAAGGTAACCTGGTTAAAGCAGACAGATTTGGATATATCAAGAGGGCAATGCATGGAACAAGAATGCTTTCAACTCGAGAAGTGAGGTATGGCTTGGGCTTTTGTGTCTACTTGTCAGCTCAAAATATAGATCCATATAACCGTACTACTAGCAAAGATTGTCCACAAAATGTTGCTTTGCAAATTGGGAAATAGAAGCTTAAAATCTATTTGCTTCGTGTAAATCTTTGGTTGATGGGTGCAGACTGCACTACACAGCCAAAAGTTTTATTTGCTCCATGAAAATTTGAATGAATGTTCTACATTTTTATGTGCTCCGGAAATTTGGGTAATGTTTTGGTTAGTGTCTCATATTTTCTATGTTTGGAAGTGAGATCTACGGGAGAGAACTGGTTGACCTGCGTAAGGAGAGTAAATGGGAGTTCCTGAATACACTATTCTCAGTTTCAGAAGCAGTGGCTTATATGCAGGTAGATCACTTGGCCTCCCTCAGTATACATGCCATGACTCGATACTAGAAGACATTATCTCTTCATGTTTGTCATATACATTTGTTATTTTTTTTTTGTGAAGGGATTTGTATGACTTCTATCTCTTCTTGATGCAGTTTCTTTCCTTGTTAAAATAAAATGTACTGATTTAGTAGGTCGTGACTTGTGGGTTTTCATTATTATTGTTATGTTTCTTTCTTTAGGTTGAGACATTTTGGTTATCTATTTTCTATTCGTTTTAGGTTTTCTCTTGATCATAAGAAGTACATACTTTATTACTGAAGTGGTTCATGTTAACCAAATTTATAGATAGTTGTCTACTCCTTTCTGTAGAGGCTGATATTTTGCTTAATTTATTTGGACAGAACGGTTCATCCAGTTGCCTGTTTCTGATTAATATTGATATTTAAATTGCATAAATTTATTGAACACCTGAGGTTTCAACTAAAAAGAATGTAATATTGCTTCTTATGCACTTGCCCTAAATCCTAGACATGTCTCTTTTGCAGTTGGTAGATAGGCTGGATAAAGGAGTTATAGGACCAGATCTCTGTCCAAATGAGTATAAAGGACTTTACAAGGTATGGTTGGGTGCTGTGTGTGAATGGATTGTGATGTGAACATTGAGTTTGCCAACCTTTTTGTATTCTATTTAGGCTGTCGGTAAGGCACTCTTCAGGGCACATGTAGAAGGCCAGCTGAAGGTATGTGTTTCATTGATCCATTGCTTCACATGCCGGGAGCTGCAAATATCACTCTAAACTATTTCACCCATGCAGAGTGAGATAATGTCCAAGCCTGAATTATTTGTGGAACCTGATCCTGAGCTACCTTTGGCATTATTGGATCAAAAGGAGGTATTTCTAACTCTATCCATTTGATTGATTATCAGTCTATTTAGAGCCTTGCATAAATAATCTTAATTAATTTAGCATAGCAAGTGTAGAAGTCCAATAGGACATCAATTGGGAGAATAAGTTGTCCAATTTCTTGTTAAGATTTATGAAGCCCCTATCAAAAAATGATGGCTGATTCAGCATCTAACATTTCATGTTTTATCAGGCTGGGAAGAGACTCTTACTGATTACAAATTCAGATTATCATTACACAGACAAAATGATGCAGCATTCGTTCAATCGGTACCTTCCCAACGATATGAACTGGCGAGATCTATTTGAGATGGTGAGTAAGCAGAACAGGATTTTGATAATAGCTAATCATTAAAGTCTTTATCTCATAGTGTAATGCTTTTGAAGAGAAGTTTATAGAAAAGATAATTTTGTCAACGCCAAATGTCACTGTTAGAATTTGATGGCTAACTATTTTGACTCCTTTATTGCTTTCAACAAATTTAAATTTCTCAGTGAAGTGTTAATTTTATCGAAGTGTTAATTGTTAAATGGCTCCAACCAAATGTGTTTTCCTTCTTTACCCAATACAGGTTATAGTCTCAGCTAGGAAGCCAGAATTCTTCCAAATGGCCCACCCAATGTATGAAGTGGTGACTGGTGAAGGGCTGATGCGTCCGTGTTTTAAAGCTCGCCCAGGTGATTAAACTTCTATACTGATGATATGGAAGTCATCCCTATTTTGGATAAGTAAATGAAACTCGTCTTCTCCTCCTGTCTCATTCTAGCACAATTTATTTTTTCACATTTTTTGCCGTCTTTGTATATGGTTAGTTAAACGTGAAACTCTTTTTATTTCTTTCAACAAAAAATGTCATCTTATTGAGATATATGTATTTTGAAAGTTCGACTTAAAAGGTCACTGTATCTGCTAAGATCGTCCTTAGAGTTGGTGCAAGTAATATCATGGAAGTATTCTCTAACCTGTTGCGAATTACTAAACTTGTGGTTTATCTTATGTAAAATTTGAGAAGAACTGAAGAAGAAAAGGCTTCTTTCATATTTCAGTATGTCTTTACATACCATGAGAAGGGGTATTTATATAAATGGTCCTAACTAATTAAGGAAAGACAATAGAAATATTTTTTTTCCTATAGTTACGCTAGGAAAAGAAAAAATGGAGTCTCCTCAAATCATGCTAAATATAAACACAATCAATACCCTCCTCAAGTTGGAGCAAAGATGTGTACACGCCCAACTTGCAAACCGAAGTATGACAAGTCTTTTGGCTGAGGCTTTTTGTAAGCACATCCGCTAGCTGTTTTTCTAACGGTACATAAAGTAAACTCAAGGGTCCACTAATAACTTTCTCTTTGATGTAATGTCAATATGTTTTGTTCGATCATGCTGAATAGGATTCTTAACTATACTGATTGAAACTCTGTTGTTCCAGTACAAGGAAAGTTCCCTTTCTTCAGACAATCTCAATTTTTTTAGTAGCTAAAGAAGCTCACAAGCACCTTGGTCCATAGCTCTATATTCTGCTTCCAGACTTCATCTTGCAACTACACTTTTCTTCTTACTTCTCCAAGTAACTAGGTTCCCTCCTAAAAGTGTACAATAACCAGATGTAGACTTCATCTAGTTCTATTGGGAGGTGTCCTTGTTTAGAGAAATGCAAACCTTTACTTGGACCTGATTTCAGATACTCTAAAATGTGAAAGACAACTTGCATATGAGGATCTTGGGGATCATGCATGAACCGACTGGCCAAGCGGACTTCATAGGCTATGTCTGTGGTCTAGTATGAGAGAGACAAACGAGTCTTCCGATCAGCCTTTGATGTCTCTCCTTATCAAGCTGACTTCATAGGCTATGTCTTGGTCTAGTGTGAGAGAGACTCGCATAATGTCTTTCTATGTATTTTTTTTACAGGTAACATTTTTGTGTATTAATAACAAACTACATAAAGGGTGTGTAGTCCCCCATATTTACATCCAGATGAGCAAAAAAATAAGCGCCTAGTCCTTAATCTTCTTATAAGGAATCTAGTACAACATAAATTGATTCTAACTCTTTCGTTAAGCTATGTTTACACCAAAAAAAAGAAAAGCCCTAAACATTTCATCTTTAGTTTCTGTATACTAATGGCTTTGACTGGAGTAAATTATCAAATCAGGTCATCCAAACACCCAACAGTCTCCCGTTGAATTCTTCTTCCAGAAACTAGGGAGAATTATCTATTCTTTTGTGTTACTCTTCCAACGAAGAGGTAATGATGTAGTATTCAAATAGAGCTCAAACTCCTGAAAGATAACATCCATGCTGACAAAGGATCTCTTGGAGGGAGGATGATTACATTTGTACCCTTAGGGGTCGTTTGGTGTGAGGGATAGAAATAAATACTGATGAGATAAGAAAATAGTGTTGGGATAAAGTTTTTGTATCTTGTTTGGTTGCCATGTTTGGGATAACTTATCCCACCTTTTATATCATAGTGATGGGATAAGTTATCCTATATACATATGAGATAAGTTATCCCGGGATAGCTAACACTAGGATAACTTATCCTGGGATAACTTGTTCCCAACCAAACGACCCCTTAATGTGTAGGAGAATATCCAATAAAGACACATTTAAGGGCCCTAGGATCAAGTTTCTCAGAATTCCTAGTGTGAACAAAGCAGACACACCCAAACAGCTCCGGAGGACAATATATTAATTCTCAGCCTTTAAAGTCTCTAGTGGACTCTGAAAATTGAGGATTTTAAGTGGCATTCTCTTGATAAGGCAACAACTACAATGGTATCCCCCAGTAAACTTTTGGTGGATTCATGGTAAACAATTTTGCTGCTAAGGATTCGCCTGGGGGTCAAGCAATGTTCCTGGTGTAGTTATCTTCTCATTGGAGAAGCATGCTGACCAAATTCTCGATAATGGGCTGCCATAAAAACTAATAAAGCACATTGCAGTGCCCATAATAACTTGCCCGGTATGACCCTAACAATGTATTTAGACTCCAAAAAAAAAAAAAAATATGAAGGAAAAATAATATAATATAACATTCTCCAATTGCTTCATGCAAAAATGATTTTATATTTGTGGATGTAGGATTCTCTTTGTGCTTGAAATATACATCTGACATTTCTTGCTTTTAATTTAGGATCAGAATTTTGTGGGTGTTAGGCTTCTTTGAATTTTCATTTATGAGGAGTTTTCTCCAGCGATCACCATCACATTTGGTCATTAATGACATTTCATATTTTCTTTTGAACATGGACAAGACTTGTCCATTCTAAGCAGCAGCTAATAATTTTCTTATAGGTGGATTATACTCTGGAGGAAGCGCTCAGATGATTGAGAGTTCGCTCAATGTTCATGGAGATGAAATCTTATATGTTGGTGATCATATATATACTGATGTAAGCCAATCCAAAGTTCATCTACGATGGAGAACTGCTTTGATTTGTCGAGAACTAGAAGAGGAGGTTAGTTAATCTTCATCAGGTCTCTGGAATGGATCACAATTGTTATTTGCTTCTTTTTACTCCGTTAGTCGGGTTTGGGGGTTCCATTCTGTCATGACCTTTGGAGTTTAGTGTCTACCTGCTTTGGATTTTGTTATGATCCAGTTCTTCTTTTCATCTTTGTGCCTTGGTTCCCCCCCACCCTAAAGAGCCATTTTAGAACTATCATTGTTTGGTTCATTTTTCGACTTCTCTGCTTCCCCCCTCCCTCCCCCCCACCGCCTAAAGAGACTTTGTTTCCACCTTACACGTACTATTAATGAAGAGTTATAAATTTAGCAAAAAACGAGTCATAGTGAATTAGTGATGGCTCTTTGACGATTTTATTCTATAAGACTGCTGCATATGATGCTTTATTCTTGTTCTGCAGTATAATGCGTTAATTCATAGTCAAGAAGAGAGAGCTACTTTGATAGATCTTATCAATAAAAAAGAGGTTTTAGGTGATCTCTTTAACCAACTTCGGCTTGCTCTTCAGAGGAGGACCGAGGGACGTCCTGCACAGGTAAGTGTACTAGATCTAGCATATGCATATTCTTGCGTTTCTGTAGATTAAACTTCAATTAAAATATTCTTCCTCCTGTTTCATGGCTGCAGTAGCATCTTCAATCTAATATTCACCGAGTAATTAATAAGTAGTTATTGACGTGTTGCCTGGAATTATGCAAATTAAGTGCAAAGAATAATCCATTCACTCTTGATATTGTATAACATACTCATTGAAGGTGTTTAGCATCTTAGCAGTTTGTGCGAGCACTTTCCTTGTGGATTGCTCTCGTTGGTTTTGGGGGGGGTTGTGGAATGGGACACTATCTATCAATTGTATAAGTAGAGACATTTGGAGGGTATCTTGGTGTGGCCTTATCTGAAAATGTATGAATAGGTCATTATATGATGTAAATGAAGAAATGTAACTTTTATGTCTAATGTTAAGAAGCACGTTGATACTATGTCTTATATGATGAAAGCTATATATATGATGAATGTGATATGCCTAGTAAGAAAATTCTCAAGGAGCACTAAGGTGGGAGTAGTAGTATGGGATGCTACTTACACATTGCACTAAGTGTAACTTGGGGGTTGTCTTTGAGGAAGGTCGCTTATGTGAAATTCCTAAATGCATGTATGTTTCTTCTAGTGTCTTCAGTATTGAATGTTGACTTGTTAAATTAAATGAAGCATGGTTAACTTTGGTAGTCCAAAGGATTACATAAGTGTATTGAAGAGATTGTATGCACGGTTTCTTCATGTCATACCTTAGTGAGTCTTAGGATAACCTTGGATAGGAATATTCTATATGATAATTGAGTTTACTATAAAGTGTGACCTTATGTTGAAATTATGGAAGTTTTACTTTGTGTGCTAAATGATGACTTATATGATGTTTTATAACTTTTTCATGAAGGTTTTACTAAAATAGCATGAAAGGTTTATTTCAACCAAAATGTCTTCTTTTGCATGTTTTTGCATAATGCAATACGTAGTATAGTGTTAGTACTAACCCCATACTCTTTTATATTCAAAATTATAGCTGGAAAACAAGTGAAGGTTCTTNGGGGGGGGGATGGAAGAAAAAATTTGGGTCTCTAAAAAAGCCTCGTTGTAGTGTCTTCAATGACTTGCATGGGTTACTTTGTGCTATCAATTTTGTTACTTGATGTGACCAGTTTAAACCTGTATTTTCTTAATATGCATCAGACTCTTGCTGCCACACATATGGAAGATAATGAACTCACAGAAAGCATGCAAAAGCTACTTGTTGTTATGCAGAGGCTAGATCAGAAAATTGGTCCAATGTTGGATGAGGATGGAGAGCTTTTCAACAAAAGGTTATTTGAGGATTTTTCTTTTGGAAAAACCTGTCCCTTCAATTCAGCCTCAGATTTGTTATACTATATTACTTTATTTATGGTTTCATTAGCTCTTAGTTGGCAATCTAATGTTACATCACCTTGGTTAAGTTTAACCTATAAATGTTGCCTGGAATATTTACTTGAACATCTGTGTGTTTTCTCAGATGAGCTCACAGGCATGGTTTCTTTTTCAATTGACGAATTTGGACTTGAGGGTCCTCAATCTGTCTTATTTTCTATTTCAGGTGGGGTTATCTTTCACGTGCAGGTCTGTGGGATAAAAGTCACTTGATGCGTCAAATAGAAAAGTATGTCAATGTGCTGTGACAATTTCTGTCACTTTTTTACGACCTATTAATTGATTTAAAATTTTTCTTTAAGCACGTTCGACTGTTATTAATTTTTTTTTCTCTTGAAACTGCAGATACGCTGATATCTATACGTCCAGAGTTTCAAACTTTCTCCACTATACACCTTTCATGTATTTCCGTGCCCAAGAACAGGTACTCAATGGCAATTTGAAATTATGAGTGTTCTCTAATAAATAATATCAAGCAACAGTGAAATAGGTTGAAACTTATTACTCCCTCCAGTCCAAATTAGAATCTCTTTCCATTTTGGAATGTTACTGAATATTTGAAACCATTCCTTCTCTGGGAATATGAAGGTCAGTGTTGATCAATTGAACTTGAGGTGAATTTGTTTTTGCTTTCCAAGAGAACATCTCTCATTCATGCTAAGAAATCTGGATTTTAAATAATAAGTGGTTGCCCCTTGAATAAAGCCTTAGGTTCCTTTCAAAATGCTTACAATGTAGTTTGCTGGTTGAGTTAATCTATTTCCATATCCTTAGTCATGCCTCGGAAGATTTCAACCATGTGTAATCCAGAGTTGTCCAATGAAATCCTTGGCCTTTTAATGGTCTGTAGACTGTAGTAAAAGCTCACTTGAATGTACAAAGCATTGCTAGTTCCATTCAAATTCGAGGAACAAACCGATCTCTTGGAATAATGGGTGAACTATTTCTTTAAGCTGCACTGATATTGTTCTTTAAATTAAAACACCTGTTCCATTTCTGGCAGCTCTAGCTCTATTTAGTAGCTTATTCTGTTCAATCTTGTCTTGTTTGTTGTACAGTGAGATTGTGGTTACAATTCGGATTTAATAGTCTCTGCTAATTGCTGTAGTCTCTTTCCATTTAGACAGACATTTACTCTTTTCCTACTGTACTTCATTCTTCATGCAGAATCTTGCTCATGATTCATACACATTTGACCATCTACGACGTGAGGAGAATTAGCTGATAACAGGAGCGGCAGAGTTTCATTATAACTCTATAGCCAATCCTTGTTGTATTATATGTAGTAGTTGTATTTGACATCTTCTCTAGTCCCTCCTCTACTGTTGTACTTCAACCCCACAGCCCTGCTACAACTTTTTGTTGGAGGACTCTAGTATAAGCTATCGAATGTCATAGCTATGTTATTGTACAAGTAAACAGTTGAGGAAGGTCATAATAATAATCTCTAGAAAAACTTAAATTTCAAAATTGACTCATGTTTAATGAAATTTAGCTCTCTTTGATCATGCTCCCCCTGCATTTGGTTTTGCTCCTCTGATCAGTAATTCCTTATTCAGTGTCAACGGTGACATTGTTGGATGTTGCGTTATGTTCGAATCACAAAAATTTTTACAAGGACCTTTGTAACAAGTTGGAGAACCTTCATGTATACTCGTATCATTTTTTGAATGCTCATTTTTGCATTTACAAACCATTTCAAAGAATCGCTCAAATTCTCCAAATTTTCGTGTATATTATTATTAGGCATGGATTTGTTGCTCGAGAACTCACGGATTTTTTCCTAAAAAAACTTTAAGAGGACTTTCGTAATGAGTTGGATAATCTTTACGTATACTCACACTATTTTTAATGCTCATTTACAAGCTTTTTTTAATAATCGCGCGAATTCTCAGATTTTTCATGTACATAAATAAGCCTATGGATTTGGTGCAAGGAGCACCAATTTTTTTCTCAAAAAACTTTGTGAGCACCTCCGTAATGAGTGGGGGGGGGGGAACTTTCACGTATACTCAAACCATTTTTAAAACTCTCATTTCCTCATTTACAAACCCCTTCTAAGAATCGCCCAAATTCTCCAATTTTTCATGTGCATAAGCCTATGGATTTGGCGCACAGAGCACCATTTTTTTTCTTAAAACACTTTATGAGCACCTTCGTAATGAGTTGAGGAACCTTTACATAAAAATAAGAGCTTTTAGTGGCAGCCAAAGTCGTCCCTAAAAGCCACCTTTCGTGACAAAATTAGAAGTTTTTGTGGCAATTAAAGTCGCTGCTAAAAGTACTATTTTAGTGACAAAATTAATTGTTTTAGCGACAAACTCAAAGGCTCTAGCGGCGGTTATAGTCGCCGCGAAAAGTGACTTTCAATGACAAAAAATAATAGATTTAGCGGCGGTTATGGTCGCCGCGAAAAGTTACTGTCAGTGGCAAAAATTAGCTTTAGCGACGGTTTTAGTCTCCGCGAAAAACATCTTTTAGTGACCAAAATAAATAACTTTCGCGGCGGTTTTGTCGCCTAAAAGTGACTTTCAGTGACAAAAAATAATAGATTTAGCCGCGGATAGAGTCGCCGCGAAAAGTGATTTCAGTGACAAACAATAATAGCATTTTCGGCGATTTTAGTCGCACTAAAAGTTACTTTTAGTGACTAAAATAAATAGCATTAGCGGCGATTTTTGTCGCCGCTAAAAGTTACTTTTATTGACAAAAATAATAGTTTTAAGCTGCAGCTAAAGTCGCCGTTAAAATTTCCTGTTAGTGACAAAAAATTAGAGGTTTTAGCAGCGGCTTAAGTCGCCACTAAAAGTAACTCTTATTAGCAAAAATGTTTAGCAGCATTTTAGTCGCCACTAAAAGTAAGTTTTATTGACAAAATTAGGAGTAATTAGCGGCTGTTTTTTGTCTCCACTTAAAACCACTTTTATTGGCAAAAATTGAAGTTTTTGCGGCGGTTAGTGTTGCCACTAAACGTTTGTTTTAGTAGTGATACATAGTCGCTAGCAAAAGAACATGACAAGGTCTTGACGGATGTCCACAAAGAAATTTGGCATTTTTGACGTCAGAATGCGGATAACCCAAAAAATGGTTTACTATAGCACACGAAAATCGTCGAAATGAGGGGTATGCTCGCTTCAGAGCTCGTTTAACCTTCAAAATGGGTCAGACGGGCCGTGAGGGCCAACCGGCTGCATAGACAAGGTCTTGACGGACGTCCACAAAAAAAATCGGCATTTTTGACGTCGGAATCCAGATCACCCAAAAAATGGTTTGCTATAGCACACGAAAATCGTCGAAATGAGGGGTATGCTCGCTTCGGGGCTCGTTTGACCTTCA
>NC_028648.1:82122811-82123064 GCF_001406875.1 Solanum pennellii | reverse complement strand
GGAATTCGGATCACCCAAAAAATGGTTTGCTATAGCACACGAAAATCGTCGAAATGAGGGGTATGCTCGCTCTGGGGATCGTTGACCTTCAAAATAGGTCAGACGGGCCGTGAGGGCCAACCGGATGCATAGACAAGGTCTTGACGGACGTCTACAAAAAAATTTGGCATTTTTGACGTCGGAATCCGGATCACCCAAAAAATGGTTTGTCATAGCACACGAAAATCATCGAAATGAGGAGTATGCTCGCTTT
>NC_028648.1:82122267-82122569 GCF_001406875.1 Solanum pennellii | reverse complement strand
GGGGCTCGTTTGACCTTCAAAATGGGTCGGACGGGCCGTGAGGGCCAACCGGATGCAAAGACAAGGTATTGACGGACGTCCACAAAATTTTTTTGCATTTTTGACGTTGAAATCCGGATCACCCAAAATATGGTTTGCTAAATCACACGAAAATCGTCGAACTGAGGGGTATGCTCGCTNCGGGGCTCGTTTGACCTTCAAAATGGGTCAGACGGGCCGTGAGGGACAACCGGATGCATAGACAAGGACTTGACGGAGTCCACTAAAAAAATTTGGCATTTTTGACGTCGGAATCCGGATCA
>NC_028648.1:82118494-82122215 GCF_001406875.1 Solanum pennellii | reverse complement strand
GCTCGCTTCGGGGCTCGTTTGACCTTCAAAATGGGTCGGACGGGCCGTGAGGGCTAACCGGATGGATAGACAAGGTCTTCACGGACGTCCACAAAAAAAATTGGCATTTTTGACGTCGAAATCCGGATCACCCAAAAAATGGTTTGCTATAGCTCACGAAAATCGTCGAAATGAGGGGTATGCTCGCTTCGGGGCTCGTTTGACCTTCAAAATGGGTCGGGCGGGCCGTGAGGGCTAACCGGATGGATAGACAAGGTCTTCACGGACGTCCACAAAAAAAATTGGCATTTTTGACGTCGGAATTCGGATCACCCAAAAAATGGTTTGTTATAGCACACGGAAATCGTCGAAATGAGGGGTATGCTCGCTTCGGGGCTCGTTTGACCTTCAAAATGGGTCGGGCGGGCCGTGAGGGCTAACCGGATGGATAGACAAGGTCTTCACGGACGTCCACAAAAAAAATTGGCATTTTTGACGTCGGAATTCGGATCACCCAAAAAATGGTTTGTTATAGCACACGGAAATCGTCGAAATGAGGGGTATGCTCGCTTCGGGGCTCGTTTGACCTTCAAAATGGGTCGGGCGGGCCGTGAGGGCTAACCGGATGGATAGACAAGGTCTTCACGGACGTCCACAAAAAAAATTGGCATTTTTGACGTCGGAATTCGGATCACCCAAAAAATGGTTTGTTATAGCACACGGAAATCGTCGAAATGAGGGGTATGCTCGCTTCGGGGCTCGTTTGACCTTCAAAATGGGTCGGGCGGGCCGTGAGGGCTAACCGGATGGATAGACAAGGTCTTCACGGACGTCCACAAAAAAAATTGGCATTTTTGACGTCGGAATTCGGATCACCCAAAAAATGGTTTGTTATAGCACACGGAAATCGTCGAAATGAGGGGTATGCTCGCTTCGGGGCTCGTTTGACCTTCAAAATGGGTCGGGCGGGCCGTGAGGGCTAACCGGATGGATAGACAAGGTCTTCACGGACGTCCACAAAAAAAATTGGCATTTTTGACGTCGGAATTCGGATCACCCAAAAAATGGTTTGTTATAGCACACGGAAATCGTCGAAATGAGGGGTATGCTCGCTTCGGGGCTCGTTTGACCTTCAAAATGGGTCGGGCGGGCCGTGAGGGCTAACCGGATGGATAGACAAGGTCTTCACGGACGTCCACAAAAAAAATTGGCATTTTTGACGTCGGAATTCGGATCACCCAAAAAATGGTTTGTTATAGCACACGGAAATCGTCGAAATGAGGGGTATGCTCGCTTCGGGGCTCGTTTGACCTTCAAAATGGGTCGGGCGGGCCGTGAGGGCTAACCGGATGGATAGACAAGGTCTTCACGGACGTCCACAAAAAAAATTGGCATTTTTGACGTCGGAATTCGGATCACCCAAAAAATGGTTTGTTATAGCACACGGAAATCGTCGAAATGAGGGGTATGCTCGCTTCGGGGCTCGTTTGACCTTCAAAATGGGTCGGGCGGGCCGTGAGGGCTAACCGGATGGATAGACAAGGTCTTCACGGACGTCCACAAAAAAAATTGGCATTTTTGACGTCGGAATTCGGATCACCCAAAAAATGGTTTGTTATAGCACACGGAAATCGTCGAAATGAGGGGTATGCTCGCTTCGGGGCTCGTTTGACCTTCAAAATGGGTCGGGCGGGCCGTGAGGGCTAACCGGATGGATAGACAAGGTCTTCACGGACGTCCACAAAAAAAATTGGCATTTTTGACGTCGGAATTCGGATCACCCAAAAAATGGTTTGTTATAGCACACGGAAATCGTCGAAATGAGGGGTATGCTCGCTTCGGGGCTCGTTTGACCTTCAAAATGGGTCGGGCGGGCCGTGAGGGCTAACCGGATGGATAGACAAGGTCTTCACGGACGTCCACAAAAAAAATTGGCATTTTTGACGTCGGAATTCGGATCACCCAAAAAATGGTTTGTTATAGCACACGGAAATCGTCGAAATGAGGGGTATGCTCGCTTCGGGGCTCGTTTGACCTTCAAAATGGGTCGGGCGGGCCGTGAGGGCTAACCGGATGGATAGACAAGGTCTTCACGGACGTCCACAAAAAAAATTGGCATTTTTGACGTCGGAATTCGGATCACCCAAAAAATGGTTTGTTATAGCACACGGAAATCGTCGAAATGAGGGGTATGCTCGCTTCGGGGCTCGTTTGACCTTCAAAATGGGTCGGGCGGGCCGTGAGGGCTAACCGGATGGATAGACAAGGTCTTCACGGACGTCCACAAAAAAAATTGGCATTTTTGACGTCGGAATTCGGATCACCCAAAAAATGGTTTGTTATAGCACACGGAAATCGTCGAAATGAGGGGTATGCTCGCTTCGGGGCTCGTTTGACCTTCAAAATGGGTCGGGCGGGCCGTGAGGGCTAACCGGATGGATAGACAAGGTCTTCACGGACGTCCACAAAAAAAATTGGCATTTTTGACGTCGGAATTCGGATCACCCAAAAAATGGTTTGTTATAGCACACGGAAATCGTCGAAATGAGGGGTATGCTCGCTTCGGGGCTCGTTTGACCTTCAAAATGGGTCGGGCGGGCCGTGAGGGCTAACCGGATGGATAGACAAGGTCTTCACGGACGTCCACAAAAAAAATTGGCATTTTTGACGTCGGAATTCGGATCACCCAAAAAATGGTTTGTTATAGCACACGGAAATCGTCGAAATGAGGGGTATGCTCGCTTCGGGGCTCGTTTGACCTTCAAAATGGGTCGGGCGGGCCGTGAGGGCTAACCGGATGGATAGACAAGGTCTTCACGGACGTCCACAAAAAAAATTGGCATTTTTGACGTCGGAATTCGGATCACCCAAAAAATGGTTTGTTATAGCACACGGAAATCGTCGAAATGAGGGGTATGCTCGCTTCGGGGCTCGTTTGACCTTCAAAATGGGTCGGGCGGGCCGTGAGGGCTAACCGGATGGATAGACAAGGTCTTCACGGACGTCCACAAAAAAAATTGGCATTTTTGACGTCGGAATTCGGATCACCCAAAAAATGGTTTGTTATAGCACACGGAAATCGTCGAAATGAGGGGTATGCTCGCTTCGGGGCTCGTTTGACCTTCAAAATGGGTCGGGCGGGCCGTGAGGGCTAACCGGATGGATAGACAAGGTCTTCACGGACGTCCACAAAAAAAATTGGCATTTTTGACGTCGGAATTCGGATCACCCAAAAAATGGTTTGTTATAGCACACGGAAATCGTCGAAATGAGGGGTATGCTCGCTTCGGGGCTCGTTTGACCTTCAAAATGGGTCGGGCGGGCCGTGAGGGCTAACCGGATGGATAGACAAGGTCTTCACGGACGTCCACAAAAAAAATTGGCATTTTTGACGTCGGAATTCGGATCACCCAAAAAATGGTTTGTTATAGCACACGGAAATCGTCGAAATGAGGGGTATGCTCGCTTCGGGGCTCGTTTGACCTTCAAAATGGGTCGGGCGGGCCGTGAGGGCTAACCGGATGGATAGACAAGGTCTTCACGGACGTCCACAAAAAAAATTGGCATTTTTGACGTCGGAATTCGGATCACCCAAAAAATGGTTTGTTATAGCACACGGAAATCGTCGAAATGAGGGGTATGCTCGCTTCGGGGCTCGTTTGACCTTAAAAATGGGTCGGACGGGCCGTGAGGGCCTACCGGATGCATATACAAGGTCTTGACGAACGTCCACAAAAAAAAT
>NC_028648.1:82118096-82118239 GCF_001406875.1 Solanum pennellii | reverse complement strand
GTTTGCTATAGCACACGAAAATCGTCGAAATGAGGGGTATGCTCGCTTTGGGGCTTGTTTGACCTTCAAAATGGGTCGGACGGGCCGTGAGGGCCAACCGAAAACATAGACAAGGTCTTGACGGACGTCCACAAAAAAATTTG
>NC_028648.1:82116731-82117983 GCF_001406875.1 Solanum pennellii | reverse complement strand
GACCTTCAAAATGGGTCAGACGGGCCGTGAGGGCCAACCGGATGCATAGACAAGGTCTTGACGGACGTTCCCAAAAAAATGTGGCATTATTGACGTCGGAATCCGGATCAACCAATAAATGGTTTGCTATAGCACACGAAAATCGTCGAAATGAGGGGTATGCTCGCTTCGGGGCTCGTTTGACCTTCAAAATGGGTCGGACGGGCCGTGAGGGCTAACCGGATGCAAAGACAAGGTATTGACGGACGTCCACAAAAAAATTTGGCATTTTGACGTCGAAATCCGGATCACCCAAAAAATGGTTTGCTAAAGCACACGAAAATCGTCGAAATGAGGGGTATGCTCGCTTCGGGGCTCGTTTGACCTTCAAAATGGGTCAGACGGGCCGTGAGGGCCAACTGGATGCATAGACAAGGTCTTGACGGAGTCCACTAAAAAAATTTGGCATTTTTGACGTCGGAATCCGGATCACCCAAAAATTGGTTTGCTATAGCACACGAAAATCGTCGAAATGAGGGGTATGCTCGCTTCGGGGCTCGTTTGACCATCAAAATGGGTCGGACGGGCCGTGAGGGCTAACCGGATGGATAGACAAGGTCTTGACAGACGTCCACAAAAAAATTTGGCATTTTTGACGTCGAAATCCGGATCACCCAAAAAATGGTTTGCTGCACACGAAAATCATCGAAATGGGGGGTATGCTCGGTTCGGGGCTCGTTTGACCTTCAAAATGGGTCGGACGGGCCGTGAGGGCCAACCGGATGCATAGACAAGGTCTTGACCGACGTCCACAAAAAAAATTGGCATTTTTGACGTCGGAATCCGGATCACCCAAAAAATGGTTTGCTGTAGCACAAGAAAATCGTCGAAATGAGGGGTATGCTCGCTTCGGGGCTTGTTTGACCTTCAAAATGGGTCAGGCGGGCCGTGAGGGCCAACCGGATGCATAGACAAGGTCTTGACAGACGTCCACAAAAAAATTTGGCATTTTTGATGTTGGAATCTGGATCACCCAAAAAACAGTTTGCTATAGCACAAGAAAATCATCGAAATGAGGGGTATGCTAGCTTCGGGGCTCGTTTGACCTTCAAAATGGGTTGGACGGGCCGTGAGGGCCAACCGGATGCAAAGACAAGGTCTTGACGGACGTCCACAAAAAAATTTGGCATTTTTGACGTCGGAATCTGGATCACCCAAAAATAGGTTTGCTATAGCACATGAAAATCGTCGAAATGAGGGGTATGCTCACTTC
>NC_028648.1:82116463-82116711 GCF_001406875.1 Solanum pennellii | reverse complement strand
TTAAAAATGGGTCGGACGGGCCGTGAGGGCCAACCGGATGCATAGACAAGGTCTTGATGGACGTCTACAAAAAAGTTTGGCATTTTTGACGTCGTAATCCGGATTACCCAAAAAATGGTTTGCTATAGCACACGAAAATCGTCGAAATGAGGGGTATGCTCGCTTCGGGGCTCGTTTGACCTTCAAAATGGGTCGGACGGGCCGTGAGGCCTACCGGATGCATATACAAGGTCTTGATCGGATGTCCA
>NC_028648.1:82116229-82116364 GCF_001406875.1 Solanum pennellii | reverse complement strand
GGGCTCGTTTGACCTTCAAAATGGGTCGGACGTGCCGTGAGGGCCAACCGGATGCATAGACAAGGTCTTGACGGAGTCCACTAAAAAAAATTTGGCTTTTTGACGTCGGAATCCGGATCACCCAAAAAATGGTGT
>NC_028648.1:82116114-82116220 GCF_001406875.1 Solanum pennellii | reverse complement strand
ATAGCACACGAAAATCGTCGAAATGAGGGGTATGCTCGCTTTGGGGCTCGTTTGACCTTCAAAAGGGGTTGGACAAGCCGTGATGGCCAACCGTATGCATAGACAA
>NC_028648.1:82115610-82116020 GCF_001406875.1 Solanum pennellii | reverse complement strand
TTGCTATAGCACACGAAAATCGTCGAAATGAGGGGTATGCTCGCTTCGGGGCTCGTTTGACCTTCAAAATGGGTCGGACGGGCCGTGAGGCCCAACCGGATGCATAGACAAGGTCTTGACGGACGTTCACAAAAAAATTTGGCATTATTGACGTCGGAATCCGGATCACCCAATAAATGGTTTGCTATAGCACACGAAAATCATCGAAATGAGGGGTATGCTCGCTTCGGGGCTTGTTTGACCTTCAAAATGGGTCGAACGGGCCGTGAGGGCCAACCGGATGCATAGAAAAGGTCTTGACAGGCGTCCACAAAAAAATTTGGCATTTTTGACGTCGGAATCCGGATCACCCAAAAATTGGTTTGCTATAGACACGAAAATCATCGAAATGAGGGGTATGCTCGCTTCGG
>NC_028648.1:82111057-82111125 GCF_001406875.1 Solanum pennellii | reverse complement strand
TTCAAAATGGGTCGGACGGGCCGTGAGGGCCAACCGGATGCATAGACAAGGTCTTGACGGAGTCCACT
>NC_028648.1:82110875-82111040 GCF_001406875.1 Solanum pennellii | reverse complement strand
TGGCATTTTTGACGTCGGAATCCGGATCACCCAAAAAATGGTTTGCTATAGCACACGAAAATCGTCGAAATGAGGGGTATGCTCGCTTCGGGGCTCGTTTGACCTTCAAAATTGGTCGGACGGGATGTGAGGGCCAATCGGATGCACAAACAAGGTCTTGACTGA
>NC_028648.1:82110526-82110818 GCF_001406875.1 Solanum pennellii | reverse complement strand
AAGGTCTTGACGGACGTCCACGAAAACATTTGGCATTTTTGACGTCGGAATCCGGATCACCCAAAAAATGGTTTGCTATAGCACACGAAAATCGTCAAAATGAGGGGTATGCTCGCTTCGGGGCTCGTTAATGGGTCGGACGGGCCGTGAGGGCCAACCGGATGCATAGACAAGGTCTTGACAAACGTCCACAAAAAAATATTGCATTTTTGACGTCGGAATCCGGATCACCCAAAAAATGGTTTGCTAATGCACACGAAAATCATCGTAATGAGGGGTATGCTCTCTTCGG
>NC_028648.1:82110041-82110345 GCF_001406875.1 Solanum pennellii | reverse complement strand
TTTGACCTTCAAAATGGGTCGGACGGGCCGTGAGGGCCAACTGGATGCATAGAAAAGGTCTTGAAGGACGTCCACAAGAAAATTTCGCATTTTTTACGTCGGAATCCGGATCACCCAAAAAATGGTTTGCTATAGCACACGAAAATCGTTGAAATGAGGGGTGTGCTCGCTTCGGGGCTCGTTTGACCTTTAAAATGGGTCGGACAGGCCGTGAGGGCCAACCAGATGCACAGACAAGGTCTTGAGAGACGACCACAAAAAAAATTGGCATTTTTGACGTCAGAATCCGGATCACCCAAAAAAT
>NC_028648.1:82109895-82109971 GCF_001406875.1 Solanum pennellii | reverse complement strand
TTTGACCTTCAAAATGGGTCGGACGGGCCGTGAGGGCCAACCGGATGCATAAACAAGGTCTTGAGGGACGTCCACA
>NC_028648.1:82101138-82106182 GCF_001406875.1 Solanum pennellii | reverse complement strand
AACCGGATGCATAGAAAAGGTCTTGACGGACGTCCACAAAAAAATTTGGCATTTTTTACGTCAGAATCCGGATCACCCAAAAAATGGTTTGCTATAGCACACGAAAATCGTCGAAATGAGGGGTATGCTCGCTTCGGGGCTCGATTGACCTTAAAAATGGGTCGGACGGGCCGTGAGGGCCAATCGGATGCACAAACAAGGTCTTGACGGACATCCACAAAAAAAATTGGCATTTTTGACGTCGGAATCCGGATCACCCAAAAAATGGTTTGCTATAGCACCCGAAAATCATCGAAATGAGGGGTATGCTCGCTTCGGGGCTCGTTTGACCTTCAAAATGGGTCGGACGGGCCGTGAGGGCCAACAGGATGCAAAGACAAGGTCTTGACGGATGTCCACAAAAAAATTTGGCATTTTTAACGTCAGAATCCGGATCACCCAAAAAATGGTTTGCTATAGCACCCGAAAATCATCGAAATGAGGGGTATGCTCGCTTCGGGGCTCGTTTGACCTTCAAAATGGGTCGGACGGGCCGTGAGGGCCAACAGGATGCAAAGACAAGGTCTTGACGGATGTCCACAAAAAAATTTGGCATTTTTAACGTCAGAATCCGGATCACCCAAAAAATGGTTTGCTATAGCACCCGAAAATCATCGAAATGAGGGGTATGCTCGCTTCGGGGCTCGTTTGACCTTCAAAATGGGTCGGACGGGCCGTGAGGGCCAACAGGATGCAAAGACAAGGTCTTGACGGATGTCCACAAAAAAATTTGGCATTTTTAACGTCAGAATCCGGATCACCCAAAAAATGGTTTGCTATAGCACCCGAAAATCATCGAAATGAGGGGTATGCTCGCTTCGGGGCTCGTTTGACCTTCAAAATGGGTCGGACGGGCCGTGAGGGCCAACAGGATGCAAAGACAAGGTCTTGACGGATGTCCACAAAAAAATTTGGCATTTTTAACGTCAGAATCCGGATCACCCAAAAAATGGTTTGCTATAGCACCCGAAAATCATCGAAATGAGGGGTATGCTCGCTTCGGGGCTCGTTTGACCTTCAAAATGGGTCGGACGGGCCGTGAGGGCCAACAGGATGCAAAGACAAGGTCTTGACGGATGTCCACAAAAAAATTTGGCATTTTTAACGTCAGAATCCGGATCACCCAAAAAATGGTTTGCTATAGCACCCGAAAATCATCGAAATGAGGGGTATGCTCGCTTCGGGGCTCGTTTGACCTTCAAAATGGGTCGGACGGGCCGTGAGGGCCAACAGGATGCAAAGACAAGGTCTTGACGGATGTCCACAAAAAAATTTGGCATTTTTAACGTCAGAATCCGGATCACCCAAAAAATGGTTTGCTATAGCACCCGAAAATCATCGAAATGAGGGGTATGCTCGCTTCGGGGCTCGTTTGACCTTCAAAATGGGTCGGACGGGCCGTGAGGGCCAACAGGATGCAAAGACAAGGTCTTGACGGATGTCCACAAAAAAATTTGGCATTTTTAACGTCAGAATCCGGATCACCCAAAAAATGGTTTGCTATAGCACCCGAAAATCATCGAAATGAGGGGTATGCTCGCTTCGGGGCTCGTTTGACCTTCAAAATGGGTCGGACGGGCCGTGAGGGCCAACAGGATGCAAAGACAAGGTCTTGACGGATGTCCACAAAAAAATTTGGCATTTTTAACGTCAGAATCCGGATCACCCAAAAAATGGTTTGCTATAGCACCCGAAAATCATCGAAATGAGGGGTATGCTCGCTTCGGGGCTCGTTTGACCTTCAAAATGGGTCGGACGGGCCGTGAGGGCCAACAGGATGCAAAGACAAGGTCTTGACGGATGTCCACAAAAAAATTTGGCATTTTTAACGTCAGAATCCGGATCACCCAAAAAATGGTTTGCTATAGCACCCGAAAATCATCGAAATGAGGGGTATGCTCGCTTCGGGGCTCGTTTGACCTTCAAAATGGGTCGGACGGGCCGTGAGGGCCAACAGGATGCAAAGACAAGGTCTTGACGGATGTCCACAAAAAAATTTGGCATTTTTAACGTCAGAATCCGGATCACCCAAAAAATGGTTTGCTATAGCACCCGAAAATCATCGAAATGAGGGGTATGCTCGCTTCGGGGCTCGTTTGACCTTCAAAATGGGTCGGACGGGCCGTGAGGGCCAACAGGATGCAAAGACAAGGTCTTGACGGATGTCCACAAAAAAATTTGGCATTTTTAACGTCAGAATCCGGATCACCCAAAAAATGGTTTGCTATAGCACCCGAAAATCATCGAAATGAGGGGTATGCTCGCTTCGGGGCTTGTTTGACCTTCAAAATGGGTCGGACGGGCCGTGAGGGCCAACCGGATACAAAGATAAGGTCTTGACGGACGTCCTCAAAAAAATTTGGCATTTTTGATGTCGGAATCCAGATCAACCAAAAAATGGTTTGCTATAGCACCCGAAAATCATCGAAATGAGGGGTATGCTCGCTTCGGGGCTCGTTTGACCTTCCAAATGGGTCGAACGGGCCGTGATGACCAACCGGATGCATNGTTTGACCTTCAAAATGGGTCGGAAGGGCCGTGATGACCAACCGGATGCATAGACAAGGTCTTGACGGACGTCCACAAAAAAAATTGGCCATTTTTACGTCGAAATCCGGATCACCCAATAATGGTTTGCAATAGCACAAGAAAATCGTCGAAATGAGGGGTATGCTCGCTTCGGGGATCATTTGACCTTCAAAATGGGTCGGACGGGCCGTGAGGGCCAACCGGATGCATAGACAAGGTCTTGAAGGACGTCCACAAGAAAAATTGGCATTTTTAACGTCAGAATCCGGATTACCCAAAAAATGGTTTGCTATAGCACATGAAAATCGTCGAAATGAGGGGTATGCTCGCTTCGGGGCTCGTTTGACTTTCAAAATGGGTCGGACGGGCCGTGATGACCAACCGGATGCATAGACAAGGTCTTGACGGACGTCCACAAAAAAAATTGGCCATTTTTACGTCGAAATCCGGATCACCCAATAATGGTTTGCAATAGCACAAGAAAATCGTCGAAATGAGGGGTATGCTCGCTTCGGGGCTCGTTTGACTTTCAAAATGGGTCGGACGGGCCGTGATGACCAACCGGATGCATAGACAAGGTCTTGACGGACGTCCACAAAAAAAATTGGCCATTTTTACGTCGAAATCCGGATCACCCAATAATGGTTTGCAATAGCACAAGAAAATCGTCGAAATGAGGGGTATGCTCGCTTCGGGGCTCGTTTGACTTTCAAAATGGGTCGGACGGGCCGTGATGACCAACCGGATGCATAGACAAGGTCTTGACGGACGTCCACAAAAAAAATTGGCCATTTTTACGTCGAAATCCGGATCACCCAATAATGGTTTGCAATAGCACAAGAAAATCGTCGAAATGAGGGGTATGCTCGCTTCGGGGCTCGTTTGACTTTCAAAATGGGTCGGACGGGCCGTGATGACCAACCGGATGCATAGACAAGGTCTTGACGGACGTCCACAAAAAAAATTGGCCATTTTTACGTCGAAATCCGGATCACCCAATAATGGTTTGCAATAGCACAAGAAAATCGTCGAAATGAGGGGTATGCTCGCTTCGGGGCTCGTTTGACTTTCAAAATGGGTCGGACGGGCCGTGATGACCAACCGGATGCATAGACAAGGTCTTGACGGACGTCCACAAAAAAAATTGGCCATTTTTACGTCGAAATCCGGATCACCCAATAATGGTTTGCAATAGCACAAGAAAATCGTCGAAATGAGGGGTATGCTCGCTTCGGGGCTCGTTTGACTTTCAAAATGGGTCGGACGGGCCGTGATGACCAACCGGATGCATAGACAAGGTCTTGACGGACGTCCACAAAAAAAATTGGCCATTTTTACGTCGAAATCCGGATCACCCAATAATGGTTTGCAATAGCACAAGAAAATCGTCGAAATGAGGGGTATGCTCGCTTCGGGGCTCGTTTGACTTTCAAAATGGGTCGGACGGGCCGTGATGACCAACCGGATGCATAGACAAGGTCTTGACGGACGTCCACAAAAAAAATTGGCCATTTTTACGTCGAAATCCGGATCACCCAATAATGGTTTGCAATAGCACAAGAAAATCGTCGAAATGAGGGGTATGCTCGCTTCGGGGCTCGTTTGACTTTCAAAATGGGTCGGACGGGCCGTGATGACCAACCGGATGCATAGACAAGGTCTTGACGGACGTCCACAAAAAAAATTGGCCATTTTTACGTCGAAATCCGGATCACCCAATAATGGTTTGCAATAGCACAAGAAAATCGTCGAAATGAGGGGTATGCTCGCTTCGGGGCTCGTTTGACTTTCAAAATGGGTCGGACGGGCCGTGATGACCAACCGGATGCATAGACAAGGTCTTGACGGACGTCCACAAAAAAAATTGGCCATTTTTACGTCGAAATCCGGATCACCCAATAATGGTTTGCAATAGCACAAGAAAATCGTCGAAATGAGGGGTATGCTCGCTTCGGGGCTCGTTTGACTTTCAAAATGGGTCGGACGGGCCGTGATGACCAACCGGATGCATAGACAAGGTCTTGACGGACGTCCACAAAAAAAATTGGCCATTTTTACGTCGAAATCCGGATCACCCAATAATGGTTTGCAATAGCACAAGAAAATCGTCGAAATGAGGGGTATGCTCGCTTCGGGGCTCGTTTGACTTTCAAAATGGGTCGGACGGGCCGTGATGACCAACCGGATGCATAGACAAGGTCTTGACGGACGTCCACAAAAAAAATTGGCCATTTTTACGTCGAAATCCGGATCACCCAATAATGGTTTGCAATAGCACAAGAAAATCGTCGAAATGAGGGGTATGCTCGCTTCGGGGCTCGTTTGACCTTCAAAATGGGTCGGACGGGCCGTGAGGGCCAACCGGATGCATAGACAAGGTCTTGAAGGACGTCCACAAGAAAAATTGGCATTTTTAACGTCAGAATCCGGATTACCCAAAAAATGGTTTGCTATAGCACACGAAAATCGTCGAAAT
>NC_028648.1:82100701-82100816 GCF_001406875.1 Solanum pennellii | reverse complement strand
ATAGCACACGAAAATCATCGAAATGAGGGGTATGCTCGCTCCGGGGCTCGTTTGACCTTCAAAATGGGTCGGACGGCCGTGAGGGCCAACCGGATGCATAGACAAGGTCTTGACG
>NC_028648.1:82097021-82100465 GCF_001406875.1 Solanum pennellii | reverse complement strand
AATGGTTTGCTATAGCACACGAAAATCGTCGAAATGAGGCGTATGCTCGCTTCGGGGCTCGTTTGACCTTCAAAATGGGTCGGAAGGGCCGTGAGGGCCAACCGGATGCATAGACAAGGTCTTGACGGACGTCCACAAAAAAATTTGGCATTTTTGACGTCGGCATCCAGATCACCCAAAAAATGGTTTGCTATTGCACACGAAAATCGTCGAAATAAGGGGTACGCTCGCTTCATGGCTCGTTTGACCTTCAAAATGGGTCGGACGGGCCGTGAGGGCCAATCGGATGCATAGACAAGGTAATTTACAGACGTCCACAAAAAAAATTGGCATTTTTTACGTCGGATCCGGATACCCCAAAAAATGGTTTGCTATAGCACACGAAAATCGTCGAAATGAGGGGTATGCTCGCTTCGGGGATCGTTTGACCTTCATAATGGGTCGGACGGGCCGTGAGGACCAACCGGATACAAAGATAAGGTCTTGACGGACGTCCTCAAAAAAATTTGGCATTTTTGACGTCGGAATCCGGATCTCCCAAACAATTGTTTGCTATTGCACACGAAAATCGTCGAAATGTGGGGTATGCTTGCTTCGGGGCTTTTTTGACCTTCAAAATGGGTCGGACGGGCCGTGAGGGACAACCGGATGCATAGACAAGGTCTTGACGGACGTCCACACAAAAAATTGGAATTTTTGACGTCGGAATCCGGATCACCCAAAAAATGGTTTTGTATAGCACACGAAAATCGTCGAAATGAGGGGTATGCTTGCTTCGGGGCTTTTTTGACCTTCAAAATGGGTCGGACGGGCCGTGAGGGCCAACCGGATGCATAGACAAGGTCTTGACGGACGTCCACACAAAAAATTGGAATTTTTGACGTCGGAATCCGGATCACCCAAAAAATGGTTTTGTATAGCACACGAAAATCGTCGAAATGAGGGGTATGCTTGCTTCGGGGCTTTTTTGACCTTCAAAATGGGTCGGACGGGCCGTGAGGGCCAACCGGATGCATAGACAAGGTCTTGACGGACGTCCACACAAAAAATTGGAATTTTTGACGTCGGAATCCGGATCACCCAAAAAATGGTTTTGTATAGCACACGAAAATCGTCGAAATGAGGGGTATGCTTGCTTCGGGGCTTTTTTGACCTTCAAAATGGGTCGGACGGGCCGTGAGGGCCAACCGGATGCATAGACAAGGTCTTGACGGACGTCCACACAAAAAATTGGAATTTTTGACGTCGGAATCCGGATCACCCAAAAAATGGTTTTGTATAGCACACGAAAATCGTCGAAATGAGGGGTATGCTTGCTTCGGGGCTTTTTTGACCTTCAAAATGGGTCGGACGGGCCGTGAGGGCCAACCGGATGCATAGACAAGGTCTTGACGGACGTCCACACAAAAAATTGGAATTTTTGACGTCGGAATCCGGATCACCCAAAAAATGGTTTTGTATAGCACACGAAAATCGTCGAAATGAGGGGTATGCTTGCTTCGGGGCTTTTTTGACCTTCAAAATGGGTCGGACGGGCCGTGAGGGCCAACCGGATGCATAGACAAGGTCTTGACGGACGTCCACACAAAAAATTGGAATTTTTGACGTCGGAATCCGGATCACCCAAAAAATGGTTTTGTATAGCACACGAAAATCGTCGAAATGAGGGGTATGCTTGCTTCGGGGCTTTTTTGACCTTCAAAATGGGTCGGACGGGCCGTGAGGGCCAACCGGATGCATAGACAAGGTCTTGACGGACGTCCACACAAAAAATTGGAATTTTTGACGTCGGAATCCGGATCACCCAAAAAATGGTTTTGTATAGCACACGAAAATCGTCGAAATGAGGGGTATGCTTGCTTCGGGGCTTTTTTGACCTTCAAAATGGGTCGGACGGGCCGTGAGGGCCAACCGGATGCATAGACAAGGTCTTGACGGACGTCCACACAAAAAATTGGAATTTTTGACGTCGGAATCCGGATCACCCAAAAAATGGTTTTGTATAGCACACGAAAATCGTCGAAATGAGGGGTATGCTTGCTTCGGGGCTTTTTTGACCTTCAAAATGGGTCGGACGGGCCGTGAGGGCCAACCGGATGCATAGACAAGGTCTTGACGGACGTCCACACAAAAAATTGGAATTTTTGACGTCGGAATCCGGATCACCCAAAAAATGGTTTTGTATAGCACACGAAAATCGTCGAAATGAGGGGTATGCTTGCTTCGGGGCTTTTTTGACCTTCAAAATGGGTCGGACGGGCCGTGAGGGCCAACCGGATGCATAGACAAGGTCTTGACGGACGTCCACACAAAAAATTGGAATTTTTGACGTCGGAATCCGGATCACCCAAAAAATGGTTTTGTATAGCACACGAAAATCGTCGAAATGAGGGGTATGCTTGCTTCGGGGCTTTTTTGACCTTCAAAATGGGTCGGACGGGCCGTGAGGGCCAACCGGATGCATAGACAAGGTCTTGACGGACGTCCACACAAAAAATTGGAATTTTTGACGTCGGAATCCGGATCACCCAAAAAATGGTTTTGTATAGCACACGAAAATCGTCGAAATGAGGGGTATGCTTGCTTCGGGGCTTTTTTGACCTTCAAAATGGGTCGGACGGGCCGTGAGGGACAACCGGATGCATAGACAAGGTCTTGACGGACGTCCACACAAAAAATTGGAATTTTTGACGTCGGAATCCGGATCACCCAAAAAATGGTTTTGTATAGCACACGAAAATCGTCGAAATGAGGGGTATGCTCGCTTCGGGGCTCATTTGACCTTCAAAATGGGTCGGACGGGCCATGAGGACAACCGCATGCATAGACAAGGTCTTGACGGACGTCCACAAAAAAATTTGGCATTTTTGACGTCGGAATCTAGATCATCCAAAAAATGGTTTGCTATAGCACCCGAAAATCGTCGAAATGAGGGGTATGCTTGCTTCGGGGCTTTTTTGACCTTCAAAATGGGTCAGACGGGCCGTGAGGGCCAACAGGATGCATAGACAAGGTCTTGAGAGACGTCCACAAAAAAATTTGGCATTTTTGACGACGGAATCCGGATCACCAAAAAAATGGTTTGCTATAGCACACGAAAATCATCTAAATGAGGGGTATGCTCGCTCCAGGGCTCGTTTGACCTTCAAAATGGGTCGGACGGGCCGTGAGGGACAACCGGATGCATAGACAAGGTCTTGACGAACGTCCACATAAAAATTTGGCATTTTTGACGGCGGAATTCGGATCACCCAAAAAATGGTTTGCTATAGCACACGAAAATCGTTGAAATGAGGGGTATGCTCGTTTCGGGGGTCGTTTGACCTTCAAAATGGGTCGGACGGGCCGTGAGGGGCAAACGGATGCATAGATAATGTCTAGATGGAGGTCCACAAAAAAATTTGGCATTTTTGATGTCGGAATCCGGATCACCCAAATAATGAT
>NC_028648.1:82094544-82094891 GCF_001406875.1 Solanum pennellii | reverse complement strand
GTATGCTCGCTCCGGGGCTCGTTTGACCTTCAAAATGGGTCGGACGGGCCGTGAGGTCCAACCAGATGCATAGACAAGGTCTTGACGGATTTCCACAAAAAAATTTTGCATTTTTGACGTCGGAATGTGGATCACCAAAAAAATGGTTTGCTATAGCACACGAAAATCGTCGAAATGNAAAATCGTCGAAATGAGGGGTATGCTCGCTCCGGGGCTCGTTTGACCTTCAAATTGGGTCGGACGGGCCGTGTGGGCCAACCGGATACATAGACAAGGTCTTGACGGACGTCCACAAAAAAATTTGGCATTTTTGACGTCGGAATCCGGATCACCCAAAAAATGGTTTG
>NC_028648.1:82079432-82094516 GCF_001406875.1 Solanum pennellii | reverse complement strand
TCGTCGAAATGAGGGGTATGCTCGCTCCGGGGCTCGTTTGACCTTCAAAATGGGTCGTACGGGCAGTGAGGGCCAACCGGATGCATAGACAATGTCTTGACGAAGGTCCACAAAAAAATTTGGCATTTTTGACGTCGGAATCCGGATCACCCAAAAAATGATTTGCTATAAGCGAAAATAATCAAAAGATTTAGCGGCAGTTAACATCGTCGCTAAAAACAAACTTTAGCGACAACTTTAATGAGTTCTAGCGGTGGTTTTGGTTTGCCTCTTATAAAATTACTATTAGCAACAACTTTTATCTTTTAGCCACTTAAAAAACTATAAAGATCAAAGTGATTTATTTTAAAAGTTTAAGAATTCTAATTCACATGACAAAATAATCTAATAATTACATTAAACTCTTGATTAATATACTTTTACTTCAACATAATGATCAAAATCATAAACATAAACAACAAAGTTTAAACATGTATTCAAAAATATGTTTCTATTTACTAGTGTGTTGATATAAAAACAATAGTGTCAGTGAACCACTAATAGGAGCGAAGTACACGATTATTTAATTGTGCAGAAGAAAGAAGAAATTCATAATTTTCGTTATTTTAAAATGAGAGGAAATCCCTCTATTTATAGACAACAAAAGATAGTACCAATAAATTCTTATTGTGCCTTATTGGAAAGGTCACAACTTTTTGGAAAAGTCACAACCTTTGATAAAAGTCACAACTTTTTGTAAAAGTCGCAACTTTTCATAAAAGTCGCAACTCTTCATAAAAGTCAAAACTCTTCATGGAAGTTTGTAATGACCGGGTTCCGTCGTTATAGGAATGCCAATGGAGAAAAATCGAGGTTGAAAAACTTTTCATATGACTAAAATTTTTCCAACCTTGTCCGCATTTGGAGGAATTTGGAGTCTTTCAGGTATAAAGAAATTTGGCAGCAATCGGGTGGAGTAAATATGGATTTGATTACATAATCGATTAGATAACATAATAAGAAATCAGTGCGACTTTACATAATTGAATTTGAATAAATAGATCATCGGAAATTGATCTTGGCGTTAAGGGCACTTTCTGAGCGTAGTGGATTAAGAGTATGTTGCCAAAAGGGAGAAGTTGAATTCCCTTAAGGAACTCACTGCCTCGCGTAGTATGTTTCAAAAAGGGAGAAGTGGAATTCCCTTAAGGAACTCACTGCCTCGCGTAGTGCCGCTGCAGCGACGCTGCTACAATGGAATTTCCAGATTAATAAAAATTTATGGGCTATAACACACGAAAATTGATAAATTTTGTCTTGCCTGCTTTGGGGCTCGTTTGGACTTGAAAATGCACTATTTTTCCCTACAGGACGAACTGATTCCATTTCTAAGGTTTTAACGGATGTACATGAAAAATTTCGGTATTTTATTTAGGGATTCTAGATAAAAAGAATCTATGGGATTTAGCACACAAAAATTAGTAAGATCGATCTTTGCCTTCTTTGGAGCTCGTTTAAACTTCAAAATGCACCATTTTCCCCGTGGGATGAACCTGTTCCATTTATATGGTCTTAACAGACGTCCATGAAAATTTTTGATCATTTAGTTTTGGGATTTTATATATTAAAAAATTTCATGGGTTATAGCACATGAAAATCGATAAAAATATGTCTTTGCCTGCTTTGGGGTCGTTTGAACTTGAAAATGCACCATTTTTCCCTCGGGACGAACTAGTTTCATTTATAAGGTTATAACGGACGTATATGAAAAAAATTTGGTCATTTTATTTCAGAATTTTCGGTTAAAAATTTATGGGCTATTGCACACAAAATTCGATAAAATCTGTATTTGCCTGTATTAGGTCTTGTTTGAACTTGGAGATGCATCATTTTTCTCCGCAAAACGAACTTGTTCCATCTCTAAGGTCTTATAGACGTCCATGAAAAATTTAGACCATTTTATTTTGGAATTTCCGGATCAAAAAGAATATATTGGATAAAGCACACAAAAATCGATAAAATATGTTCCTACTTTTGAGCTCTTTTGAACTTTAAAATGCATCATTTTAGCTTGCGGGATGAACTGGTTCTATTTTTAAGGTCTTAACGGACGTCAATGAAAAATTTCATCTATTTTGTTTTGGAATTTCCGAATTAAAAAATTCATAGGCTAAAGCACACGAAAATCGGTAAAATTTGTCTTTGCCAACTTTGGGATTTGTTTGAACATTAAAATGCACCATTTTTCTCTATGAGACGAACATGTTCCATTTCTAAGGACTTAACGAACATATTAAAAAATATTGGCAATTTTATTTTGGGATTTCCGGATCAAAAAATCAATGGCTATAGCACATGAAAATTGGTAAAAATCTACCTGTGCCTGCATTGTGGCTCATTTGAAATTGAAAATACACTTTTTTTTCCGCGGAACGAACTGATTCCATTACAAATGTCTTAAAAAACGTCCACAAAAAATTTTGATCATTTTGTTTCAAGATTTTTCTGATAAAAGAAATTCATGGGCTTTAACAAATCAAAATCGGTAAAATTTTTATTTGTTTGTTTTGGCGCTCGTTTGAACTTGAAAATGCACTATTTACCCCGCGGAACGAACTAGTTCCATTTCTAAGATCATAACGAACGTCCAAGAAAAATTTCTGCAATTTTACTTTGGAATTTTCGCAACAAAAAAATTCATGGGCTATAGCACACGAAAATAAGTAAATCTTTCTATGCCTGCTTTGGGGTTCGTTTGAACTTGAAAATGCAACATTTTTTCCTGCGTAACAAATTGGTTCCATTTCTAAGGTCTTAACAAACGTTCATGAAAAATTTCATTCATTTCATTTCGGGATTTCAGAATTAAAAAAATCAATGGGCTATAGCACATGAAAATCGATAAAATCTGTCTAAGCCTGCATTGGGGCTCGTTTTAACTTGAAAATGCACCATATTTCCCCGCATNAATTAAAAAAATCAATGGGCTATAGCACATGAAAATCGATAAAATCTGTCTAAGCCTGCATTGGGGCTCGTTTTAACTTGAAAATGCACCATATTTCCCCGCAGGACGATCTGGTTCCATTTCTAAGGTCTTAACGAACGTCCTTGAAAAACTTTAGCCTCAAAATTTTCGGATAAAAAATTACATGGGCTATTTCCCACAAAAATAGGTAAAATATGCTTTTGCCTACATTACAACTCGTCTGAATTTGAAAATGCAGTATTTTTCTCTGTGAAACGAACTGGTTCCATTTCTAAGGTCTCAACGGATGTTCATGATAAAATTTTGGCTATTTTGTATTGGAATTTCCGAATAAAAATAAATTCATGGCTATAACATACGAAAATCGGTAAAATCTACCTTTGCCTGCTTTAGGACTCGTTTGAACATGAAAATGCACCATTTTTCTCCGTGGGACAAACTGGTTCCATTTCTAAGGTCATAACAGACGCCCATTACAAATTTCGGCCATTTTATTTTGGGATTTCCAAATAAAAAATCCATGGGCTATATAGCACACGAAAATCGCTAAATCTACCATTGTCAGCTTTGAGGCTGGTTTAAACTTGAAAATGCACCATTTTTTTTTCGCCGTACTAACTGGTTCCATTACTAAGGTCTTAAAGAACGTTCATGAAAATTTTTGTCCATTTTATTTCGGGATTAAAAAAAATCATGGGCTATAGCACAAAAAAATCGATAACATCTTCCTTTACCTGCTTTGGGGCTTGTTTGAACATGAAAATGCGGCATTTTTCCCGCGGGACGAACTAATCCATTTCTAAGTTCTTAAAGGACGTCCATGAAAACTTTTAACAATTTTATTTCAGGATTTTCGGATAAAAAAATTCATGTGCTATAAGATACGAAAATCGATAATTGTGCCTTTGTCTGCTTTGGGGCTCGTTTGAACTTAAAAATGCATCATTTTTCTTCGCGGAGCGAATTGATTACATTTGTAAGGTCTAAACAGACGTCCATGAAAAATTACGGCCATTTTAATTTGATATTTTTGCTATGACACAAGAAAATCACAAAAACCGATTTGTGCCTGCTCTAGGGCTCCTTTAAACTTGAAAATGCACCACTTTTCTCACTGGACGAACTGATTCCATTTTCTAAGGTCTTAAAACACGTTTATGATAAATTCAGCCATTTTGTTATGGGATCTGGATTAAAAAATCCAAGGGTTATAGAACACCAAAATTGATAAAATCTGCTTTTGCCTGCTTTGAATCTCGTTTGAATTGAAAATAAATCATATTTTCCCGCCGGTTAAACTGTTCAATTTCTAAGATCTTAACGGACATCCATGAAAAGTTTTGGCCATTTTGTTTTAGGATTAAAAAAATCCATGGTCTATAGTATGCGAAAATTGGTAAAATCTACCTTTGCGTGCTATGGGGCTTGTTTGAACTTGAAATGCAACATTTTTTCCCGCGGGACGAACTGGTTTCATTTCTAAGGTATTAACGGACGTCTATGAAAATTTCGGCCATTTTATTTCGAGATAGCCGAATAAAAAAAATCCATTGGATATAGCAATTTTGGATTAAAAAAAGACACCAAAATTCTGGATCACCAAAAGTCCATGAACTATAGTACACAAAATGAACAAAATGGGTTTTACCTGCTTCGGGCTCGTTTGACCTTGAAAATGGGTCATTTTGTGTGTCATGCCAACTAGCTCCATAGCTAACGTCTTAACGGACGTCCAAAAAAAATTTGGGCAAAAAAGACATTTAAATTCTGGATCACCAAAAATTCATGGATTATAGCACAGGAAAATTAGCAAAATTAGGGGTTTACCTACTCCACGGCTCGTTTGACCTTTAATATAGCCGTCAGGGCCAACTCGATCTATAGCTAACGTCTTAACGGACGTCCACAAACTTGAGCAAAAAAGCGCCGAAATTCTGGATCACTAAAAATGATCGTGGACTATAGCATACAAAAATTTATAAAAATGAGGGGTTTATCTGCTCCGGGGCTCATTTGATCTTCAAAAGAGGTTGTTTTGGCCGTCAGGTCTAACTGGCTCCATAGATAACGTCTTAATAGATATCAAGAAAAATTTGGGCAAAAAAAACGTTAAAATTTTGGATCACCAAAAATCCATAGACGATAGTACACGAAAATCGGTAAAATTTCCCAATTTTTTTTGTGTGTATTAGCTCATGGATCTAGCGTTGGAGCACAAAAAAGAATTTCTCAAAAAACTTTATGAGGACCTTTGTAATGTGTTGGGGGAACCGTCACATATAGTCACTCTATTTTTCTAATGCTTGTTTTTTTACATTTACAAGCCCTTTTTTAAGAATCGCCCAAATATCTCAATTTTTCATGGTTATTAGCCCATGGATTTGGCTCATGGAACACCTTAAAAATATTTCTCGAAAAAATTTTATGAGGATCTTCGTAATGAGTTATGGATTCCTCACGTATTTTCGCACCATTTTTTAACGCTCATTTCTGCATTTACAAGCTCTGTTTTAGTAATCGCCCAAATTTCTTGATTTTTCGTGTGTATTAGCTTCGCACCCATAACACACAGAAAAAAAAATGTCAAATGAAGACCTCCATAATAAGCTTGGAACCCTTCACATATAGTCACATCATTTTAACGCTCATTTCCAAATTTGCAAACCTTTTTTTAAGAATCCCTAAATTTCTCAATTTTTCGTGTGTACAAAAAATCCATGAATCTGGTGCCCGAAGCGAAGCATCTTAAGTTTTTTTCTCAAAAAACTTTACGAAGATCTTCATAATAAATTAGGGAACTTTCACGTTATGGTCAGGTGGATTTAATCCAATACCATCCAACATAAGTGGTTGTGGACATTAGATTAGTCGAACTAATTCATGGAGTGTCCTTAGTTAAACTGTATTAATTTAGTACCTCATTCCCTATTCCATTAAAGAATGAATCGAAATCGATCTGCCAACATCAAGACAAAACGCCAAAATCCACTCCATCTCTAATAGAAGTAGACAACACGACGAACAAGGTTGGTTTTGTCTCCGAATGGGAGATATTGCATATATCCTTCTGCCTTTAATCAGAGACTCGATTGAGCACCGACAAGGAGCACTACTCTAGAGAGTATTTGTAAGGTTTCAAAACTCTCCTTGAGGTAATTGGTGTACCAACATCTTGTGTATAGTATAAATCCATAAATATAATACAACACCATTTAAAGTACAAATATAATACACAAATTGAAAGAACATACCTCAGGTGTTCTTTTAGGAAAAACAAAATATAGACACCCCTCAGTTCTCAGGGAAATCTTCTCAACAATCTCACCATGTAAGTTAAGCAATCAATCAATCAAATCCTACACACACCAGTTTCAATAAAGGAAAACATTGAAGTCTTTTTTTTTCTTTTTTTTTGTGAGATCATCTTAAAAATGAAATACTGGCATGATATACCAAAACAGTTGCAAATTAGCAGTAGGAACTCCAGAACAAGCGAGCGACAATAGGCTCCCTATATTTCTGGAGCAGGTGCAGCAGGAGCCCTCAGAAGTGGTTGGAGAGCTTTGACAACAATACTCATGTTTGGACGGAATTCAGCTTCATATTGCACGCACAGTGCTGCCACGGCTGCCATCTATATTTAAGAGAAAAAAAAATAGCCAAACCGAAATTAGTTGCTAGTGAGTGAAGGTGTTAAAAAGGAAACTAAGGTAAAGACATAAATCACATGGAACAAAGTTGTCTCGAAGGACCCAGTAAATAGATGCAAACCTAGCGAAAAGTAAGGCACACTGGAAGAAAGAGATCTATGTAGTATGTTTAGTTTATGTCCTATGATTTCTAGGAGTTTTTTAGTCATATCAGATTTAATACCACTAGAAAATAGCGAACTTCGAGTACTCACTATGTTCATATTGTATAATATTAGTCTGAGATGAGTTCAAATAGAGTGACATAGCCAGTGAGAATATATATAACCTAACTAAAACTTGCTTGGGAATAAAAAATAGTTTGTTGTATTGCGTCTGACGGGGAGACGAAGAGAGACAAAGTAGATACAGGAGGACAAGGGGAGAAGAAGAAACCTTAGCCACTGCTTTTGGAGGACATCCTTTCAGCTTTGGATCAACACATTGCTGCACTTTATCTTCACTCAGTCTCGGGGTAGCCTACAATTTAAAGAAGTAATTATACATCAGGAAATAGAATCTAAACATATTTAAGACCAAATAGAGGAGAAGACCACATAAGGGGAAAAGTATTTAATAAGAAGATTTCTGGTAAATCGAGCAGGAAGCAGTGCTCACCCAAGTAACCAGGCTCTGCTGTCCTCGAGGCATTGTATGATCTACAGGCTTTCTTCCGGTCAAAAGTTCAAGCAAGACCACTCCAAAGCTATACACATCACTCTTCTGTGTCAGTTGTCCAGTCATAGCGTATCTGTAATTGTTTTTAGGATACTTGGGTTAGATAATCTCCTGAAAAACTTGGGTTAGATAACTCTCCTGAAACAAAACTACTTCTTAAGGCATCTTTACAAGAATAAAAGAGTAAAGCAGGTGACAGAGATGCCAACGGGTTAAACAGAAAATGGCACAATTGGATAAGAATACTACTCCCAGTAATTGAATATCTCACAACTTTGCCATCCCATTTTGTAAAAAGAGCTTAAATACATAATTATTAATCATCATCTAGAAACACTCATAGAGAACAAAACTACCTTCACTCAAAAACTTCGATATTTAGTCATTCACGAGAAGACAAAACCTTGAGTAGAAAACTGGTACTTACTTATTCTACAGCCATGAACAAAAGTAGAATGTAAAGGAACATCAAGAATAACCATTATACATTTTATAACAAGAGATCCCACCATTCCACCTCAAATACTGTAATGGTTAATAGCAATCCCAGAAAAGTATAAGCAATACCCAATTTACTAAGTAGTTGCTTTGCCATCCAAACAGATCAAATAACTAAAGATATAGCCTAAACAAACCAAGCTACTTCCCCATAACAAGCTAACTTTAGTGGCAAATTATATCTTGGAAGTTGTCAAATACAACATCCCCGATGAATAGGGGAAAACAATTTAATAGCAAAGATGCGCTTTTCAAATTTCCAAGAATCTCTCAGCCTTTTACATTTAATAGTCAAAAACTTACTTCCAAAGCAGCTTTTGGCCGTTTGAGCTGTATTTAGCTTTTTATACCAGAAGGGAGGAAGCACCTGAATTATAAATCGTTGTTTAGCGCCTTAGCCCCAATGGATTCTTAGGTCCCATAAAGTGGAGAAACCCTGTAAATCTGATGCATACACTATACACTTTGAGGTGTAGCATATGCCTTAATAGCAACTACATATACTGTTTCGGTGGCTAAAACCTTCTTCTACTAGCTGATTGTTCGTCTCATCAGACCTTTATTCTAAAAAACTGGCACTCAATCTCATCAATAATTTCCAGCAAACATGCTTTACATAAGGAGCTCCCTTACATATAAATATACTTTTTTTTAAGTCTTGTAAGTTGTCCTACAGAACTACATATATAAAACCACAGTTAGAAGCATCAGAAAGCTTAGTTACTATATTCTTTTTAAAATAGTAACAATGACTTAAGTGTTACTATATAGTTATTTACATAATGTATCACCAACATTCACCCATTCCTAGTAGATTCATTTCCGCCCCCACCTCCCACTTCTAACTTGGATTCTATTCCTAGTTCAAAATGTATCACACCAAAAAGGAAGCTAATCTAGCGCCAAGAACTCAAAAGGGAAAGAGTTCAGAATAACACCAAAATACACAACCATGTATAAAACATTTGAGGAGAAACAGAGTACAAATTGAAGAAAACAAAGCTTAGTCAAAGAAGAAAAAGGCAGGAGACCATACTCTGGTGCATGATAGCCAAATGTTCCTAAAACTCGAGTAGAATGAAGGCGAGCAGCCATGTCAGGAGCCTGATTTGATAGGTTAAAATCTGCAATCTTTGCTTTGTAGTCTTCAAAGAGGAGGACATTGCTTGATCTGATATCCCTGTGTATTACTGAAGGTTGGACCTTCTCATGCAAATACTCAAGACCCCTAGCAGCATCAACAGCAATCCTTACCCGCTGCACCCACTCAAGTGTTGGGCCAGGCTGTGCCCCTTGTACTCCTTTCCTTCCTGTAAGCACATAAACAGTACAGAAATAATAGATTATATATCAAGCTAATAATTTCTCTCTCATTCAACTACATACATTTTTTTTCGTACCGTGCAAAATATCATGCAAGGACCCCATCGTTGCAAACTCATAAGCTAATACACGAATGTTTCCTTCAACACAGTAGCCAAGCAGCTCAACAAGATTGTCATGCTTCAATCTTGAAACTCTAGCAACCTTAAGATGAAACAGAAACATATATCAGAGAATATTACAAGTAATCAATTATCACAGCAATACACGGAGCAGCCAAAAAGAGCCACATAAGAAAAGACACTTGCCTGATTCAAGAAGTCAACATTAGTCTCAGGCTCCGATGAAACATCAAGCTTTTTCACAGCAACAGCCTTGCCATTGCTTAGATTAGCATAGTATACTCTCCCATAAGATCCTTCACCAATTAATGCTTTCGATCCAAAATTGTCAGTTTCCTGTTTCAGTTCATCCAAAGACAACGCAGGGACCTCTATAGTTGGCACTGCTTTATCCGCTTCAGCCCTGATAGGATCTGATACTCTTGACCCTTTCTGATATCCTGGTATCAGACACAGAGAATTTTAAAAAAAAAAAAAAAAAAAAAACTACCTCATCTATTGGATAACTACTTGTTTAAGAAGCACTAGAAAGTAAGCGCTGTCAAACATGACATAAATATTATTATCCTAAAATGATCCAGCTATATAGATTAAACGTGGCATGCACATAACATAGTCAATCAAAGGAAAATATCCCATACTCCTGTAAATTTTGATTGGTCTAAATGAACATCTCATAGTTCATTGCTAAAGGTTAAAAGTGAAAAGAAAAGACTACTAGTCAGTTATGTAGAATAGAGTTCGGAATATTCATTGAAACATTTTTTTACCATTACCATTGAGATTTTCTCTTTACTTTTCATAATCACTATTTTCATCTGGACTCTGTGACACTCGTAAAATAGAAAGTTTAAATAGAATAGCTGGGAATTGTTCCCTGTAAGGTTGTATGTACTTTTGATACAATATTTCCTGAGCCAACAAGCACAAGGGAATTGTTAGATGCACTTTTTAAGTGGAAAGTATTTTATAACCAACAGATCCCAAAATAGATGAGCACAGAGAATCAAATTTCATATTTATTTATTTTTACTGAAGAGAATAAATTTCATATTTGAAGTTGATATTTGGTCTTTCAGATTTTTTTTAAAGTCAAATCTTTTAGGAAAGCTATGAAAACTTCCTAGGAGGCTAGAATTAACAAAAGCAAATCAAAACTCCTATCACTGATATCCAGTATAAAGTATTCGCAAGCAACTCTTCCTTATGCCACGATTAGACCATCAAGAAAAAAAATAAACAAGGCTTCTATGGAGAAATTACAAGAGTTGGATCAAAGCAGATCTGATCTAATTTTTTATCTTGCGAGGAGACATCGGAATTATCTTTAACCAGAATCTTCTGTGATTCCTACAGTCCTGTTTCATTAGAATTTCGAGCAGATCTTAATTTCAGCAAAATCTTCATTTAGCCAGTCTAGTTTCCGGATTTCGTACTGCTCGCATGGTTAAAACTTCTGAATACTGTGGTTTTGAATATCTTGGAAACTCTCAATTTTATTTTTATTTTTAACTGGTAAATTAGGAAACCCTCTCAAATTGAATGCATATAAAATTTTAGAAACTGAACTAAGATTGACATCTATCATTTTGCATAAGAGGCAAATGAATTGATGGTAAAATTGGAGTCACATATAAGGTAGCAAGTTTAGGATGCATCCGGACATTTAATCTCAGTGAAATCATTCTCTTGTCGTGAATGCTTACCAATCCATAAAACCTGGTCCCACAATTTCCCAGAATACCTATTTTCCAAACTGTACACAGATCTATAGCTTAAAGTTGTCAATTACAGTCACCTTAGGCGAACTGTGATTTATCTATAGAAGTACCCGGTTGGTCAACAAGCAGCAGATGATGCCTCACAAAAGATTTATAAGACATGTAGACTATAAAGACTAAAGAGAGAGCCCAAACAGATATCACTCAGAAAAACCCAGTAAATTTAGATTTTTAAGACATTAAAGGCTTTGCTCACAGAATGACAATCTAAGATAATTATTTAACTTCAAAGCATCATAAGCTGTACTCTAGTATGTGATGGGTATGCAACGACAAATTAACACTTTCAATCAGCTAAAAAATTGGCATCAACGATTCAAAGACTCGTCTCAAGGAAACAAAAAGGAGAGAAACAATTTGGTTTTCACTAAATAAAGCGTAAGATAAATTTGAAATAGTGTACCATCAGCATGACTTGCAGGGTGTTTCAGGTGCTCGGTTTCATGTGATGGGTAGGACTCCTCTACATGACAGGTACAACACAGCCACCTTCTCATCCTTACTCTCTTTCTCAAATAAAGATCGTCTTCAGCCCTTCGGTTCTCCAAGCGTGAAAAGTAACCAGGAGGAGGAGCATGTGCCTGTGCAGTAAGTCAAATGTAAGAATGACTCAAAATGAACAAACATCATTGTATCATGCAAACCACAACACCTACTACCACTTCATTTTAAAATATAAATAAATTGAAAATGACATACCACTCTCTCCTTGTTCGGAGGGTGATTAACAAAGGTACTTGCAATAGTTGAAATGTAAATGACAAAAATGTATTTGACAAATGGAACACAAAAGCTGTGCATGCCTTTAAAAGTGCATTACCACAGAGTTTCTCTTTTTTTTTTAAAATAAAATAAATTAAGAGTGTATTACTGCCGCAATTCCAAACCCAAAAATCAGTTTCAACAGAAATAAGGAAAGAAGAGCACCATTTCAAAGCTATGGATATATCATTCTTTATGTAAGATGTCTAACCTTAATCTTTATGGAAAAAGGAAACATGTCCAGGCTTGCCAACAAAAAATATCTCAAGTAAAAGCTACTATTTTAACATAACTTGCATTTTAAAATGAAGAGGAGGAAAAGGAAGGTAGGAGCAGACAAATCAGAAATATTACTTTTCCCGGCCAATAAAATATGAAACTGATATCGAAAGATACAGAAATTAATACCAATTTATTGATGCAAGACTACAAAAATACATCAATTTTAATGCTTCCAANGGAAAAGGAAGGTAGGAGCAGACAAATCAGAAATATTACTTTTCCCGGCCAATAAAATATGAAACTGATATCGAAAGATACAGAAATTAATACCAATTTATTGATGCAAGACTACAAAAATAATCAATTTTAATGCTTCCAATTTCATTTCCTTCTATACAAGCCTTAAAATGATACATTCCTCATCATTGGGCAAAAAGGAACAATTTTTTTTAAAAAGAACTAGACAATACTGTCATGGAATCAAAGCACTAAAAATAGAACTCGAGAATTAATTCCATTTCCAACAAGCCAAACTTCCACAATCCATATTTCAAAGCAAACTCACACATAGCCAGAGATCAAACAATCAAACAACTAAGCTTCGATCCGAATACAAAACAAATCCTCTTTCGTAGCACGAAACTCAACTAAATAAGAAAATATACGTCCAAGAAACCCAAAAGAGAAAATCTAATACAAGCTATTGATGCAAGACTACAAAAATACATCACAATTCACTGCTTCGTCAATTGGCAAAAAGGGAACAAAACAAAGAAAAAACTGTCCTGTAATCAAAGCACTAAAGATAGATTTCTACAATTAATTTCATTTCCAACAAACCAAACTTCCACAATCCACATTTCATTGAAAACTCATACATAGCTAGAAATCAATCAATCAACTACACCTCAATCCCAATACAAAACAACTCCTCTTTTGCAGAAAACAAATGTGCAAGAAACACCAAAAAGGGAATTATAATACAAGCCATGGATGCAAGACTCCAATTTCATTTCCTTCTATACAAGCCTTTTAAATGGTCCATTCCTCCTCATTTGGCAAAAAGCAAACACAACAAAGACAAAACCATCATGTAATCAAAGCACTAAACATAGAATTCTACAATTAATTCCATTTCCAAACAAACCAAACTTCCACAATCCACATTTCAAAGCAAAAAACTCACACATAGCTAGACATCAATCAATCAACTACGCCTTAATACCAATATAAAATACCTCCTCTTTAATAGAAATCATCTATCCAAGAAACCCAAAAAGGGGAACACCTAATCTTACCACTAGCCCTTGCCTGTGATAATTGCCATCCATAGCCATCAAATAAATCAACTACAGCTACAATTCACAAACCCAAATAAACAAAACAACACAAAGAAAGATTCTTTTTGAAATTTCCAGACAAGGGTTAGTTAGATCCAGAGGGTCCAAATAAAGAATATGGGAAAAGTTGAAAAGGAGAGAAAGAAATTGAAAATGGGTCAAAATTCAAAATTGATCCCTGAAAAACAAATGAAACCCTGAAAACTCAAAAGGGGTTACGCCTCATAGACTAAACAACTCATTCTGATAAACTACAGCCATAGAAATCAACCGCAATTCAAGGGGTTGTTTGTTTGCTTTTTTTTCTTAAATTTTTTTACCTGAAAAATTGAATCTTTTCTTGTTCTTCTGTAGCTTCTTGATTATGCTAAATCAAGACAATTATAAAGTGAAGAACAGGTAAGCAAAGACAGCGAGAACAAACGACACAGAGAGGAAAAAGGTAGGGGTGGATTTGCTTTGTTTGTATTGTTAAACTTTGAGAAATTGAAGGAGGGGGCCGAAGAGGAAAATATCAAAGTATATTAGCTGTCACCAAAGGTGTAAACCCTTAGATAGGTTATTTTCATTCCGAGTTCGATAACCTGTATTAAAATCCGACTAAATTCAAGATTCGTGTTCGATAATAAGATTCTTAATAGAGCTCGAACATAATACTTTTGATTAGGACTGATGTGCTCCCTTCGTTCTCTAATAGTTGTCACGTTTTATTTTTCAAGAGTCAAACGACGCCATAACAGATCTCGAACACGATACTTCTTATTAGAAATGGAGTATTGCTTCTGTTTAAAATAGTTATCACGTTTCACTTTTCAAAAGTTAAATAACAAATTAACAAAGCTTGAACACGATACTTTTGATTAGGAATGAAATATTCCTCTGATTCAAAATAGGTGTTACGTTTCACATTTTAAAAGTCAAACGACATCATAACAAAGCTCGAAGACGGTACTTCTGATTAGGAACGAAGTAATGCCTCCATTGTAAAATAATTCTCACGTTTTACTTTTCAAAAGTCAAATGGCACCATAATATAGCTTGAAAACAATACTATTAATTTGGAATAAAGTACTCCTTTTTTCGTCTCGAAATAGTTGTCATATTTCACTTTTCAAGAGTCAAATGACACTATAACTGAGTCGAACATGATAATACTGATTAGGAATGAAATATTCTCTTCGTTTCAAAATAGTTGTCGTGTTTCACTTTTCAAGAGTCTAATGACACCATCACAGAGCTCAAACACGATACTTTTGATTAGGAATAAAGTACTATGTTCATTTCAAAATAGTTGTATAATTCACTTTCTCAACAATCAAATTATATCATAACAGAGCTCGAATGATACTTCTAATTAGAAATAAAAGTACTTCTTTGTTACAAATTGATTGTTACATTTTACTTTTCACGAAATTAATTTATCTAACTTTTCGAACTAAATTTAATTTGATAACTTAGAATTAGGGTTTAAATATTCAAATATCATCAAAAGTACTATAATTGTATCTTTCCCTTTAAATCATAATGTTGGTCAAAATCCATCTTGTTTGACTATAAAAAAGGAAGTTTTGTGACAAATGAAATGAAACAAAGAAGTAATATTTATAAAACCATATTTATCAGTATTTTTAGAGTTTTAAATTATATACATCACATTGTACATAATATATATATATATATATATATATATATATATATATA
>NC_028648.1:81977777-82079030 GCF_001406875.1 Solanum pennellii | reverse complement strand
TTTAAATTATATACATCACATTGTACATATAATATATATATATATATATATATATATATATATATATACATACCATTAGATCGTCTTTTTTAATAAACGCTATTTGAAAGATTGAATAATCAAAACAAAAACTTTTTCTAATATATAATACACTTATTTGAGAGATTGAATAATGAAAACAAAAACTATTTCTAATATATAATACTCTCTATATTTCATTTTTTTCTTTATAATTTAATAATACAGGAAATTAAAGGTAGAGAAGACTTTCAAATTAAGTTTTATAAGTTTAAATTTATATTATTTTTTTGAATGAACCATAAACAAAAAAAAAGACACATAAATTAAAAATTAAAAATTAAAAAAAAAAAGAACAAGAAAACGTCAAAAAGAAAAATTCAAAGAGTGGATGGAACGTTTCTTGACAAATCTTTTTTGATTGCCTTATCTTAGTAAAAAGAAAGAGGCAATCGTATGTTATTCTCAATTTCTTCCTATTTTTAATCGATCCAAAATTTTTAAAGATAACGATATAATATTTGATAAGTAATAAAATCATTTTTTACTCTTCTTTACTAAATTTTTTTAGTAAGATCACTCATTTACTCTTATTTACTTAAATACCTAATTTAAGCAGAGGCAGATCCAACATTTAATCTTCATGAATTTAATTTTTAAAATTCTTCAAATCGAACTCAACTCATTTTTAATGTTTTGAGTTCATATCTATATCTATCATTTGTTGCCATTTTTTACTTTTGTATATTTTGCACATATTTTTACGTCACACTAAAAATACTGAATTTAGATGAACCTGACAGTGAATATTCTACATCCAGCTCTGATAATAGGCACACTCCTTAGCTCTTTGACCAAATTCGAACTCGTGACATGCGCCTAAACCGAAGATTATTACAGACTAAAGTTTCAGATACACTGCATGTATTGCACTGATCAAGATTTGCTTCAATAAGACACAAGAAGACAGGGGCAACACAACCTTAATCCTTATATATATGACTCCAAAACACACAGTTTACACCGGGAGCTGGACGACAACGTCTACGTCGAGAATAATAGCAGCAATCATAGGTAGGATGTCTAGAATCCCATATGAGTTAATCAAGAAGAAGCAGCAGCAGGGGAGGAAGAAGGATTGAAAGGTTTTTGTTCCGCGCAGGTGAGTAGTTCGTGAGGCCCTGCCTCCTCCCGGCCAGTGCCCATCAAGTCGAGGTAATACAAGTAGTGTGAGATGATGTTGTTCATGGAGTCAATATCACCTTGGTTACAGACATTGTCACCGTAGAGGATGTTCATGGTGGTGCCAAAACCGAGGACTCGTTTAGACAAAGTATCATTCTTTGTTGGCTTCCAGTTGCCAACGAAGGCATCGTGAGCTGAAGGCTGTCCCTTTTTGACTGGGTTCATCCACTGCCACATTGCAGCTTGGAATGCCAAGGTCGCGTTTTGTTCAATATATTCGGGATGATTCAACAGATCTACCTTCAATGCTTCGCCTATTTTTCCGTAGTTGTAGTTCCTAAGTAGAAGTAACAAGGGAAAAAAAAACATATTCTCAGTCCTAATTAGTGGTGTTTTGCTAACAAAATAACTATATTGCTCGTATCAGATCTGATCCAACACGCACATGGCGTATTTTTGAGAAGTTCAAGCAACATAGCAGAAAAAAATCAATATATAATCGTGGATATATATAGGTAATGAAACATTTACCAGTAGATAGGCAAGGCACCACGACCATAATATCGGACTCCGGGAGAGCACGGGTAAGTTAATTTGAAGTAGTCATCACAGTAATCTTGGCTAGGACTCATTTCCTTGTTATAGCAAAGGCCCCAAGCCAATGGTCCACCAGTGGCAACTCCGTAACCACCTGTTTACGTTAAGTGATGAGAAATCAATACAACTACAAGCACATACAGCAGAATAAACCAGAGGATCGTGCTAAGTTTTGGTTGACGAATGATGATAGGCAGTAACAAGTGATCTCCAAAGGTCTCACTAGAAAAGAGCTTATATGCACAGGCGTGGACACATAGAGATACATATCAACCAACAAGCTCATCAATTATCGATGAACGAAATCATAAGCGACTGTCTTAACTGGAGCTTATACAAGTCAGATAGCCAAAACAGAATTGGTATCCCATTTTATTCTGATTCTCATTATCGAGACTAAGCCAACTAAATTACTCAGTCTTCAATATAATTAGTTCATCATATGTTAACTGCACCAGATTCTCAAGTTCTCTATTAGAATCCTCGAGACTCAAGATCCGAACTGATCTCAAACAGGATGAGTTTCAATCAATGATTTTATGCAAGCTATTGATCTTTCCTAAGTACTGTTATGTTTGATCAACTTAAAGTTTAATCCTTACGAGATCAAAACTTTTCAACAACTTGTCAATTCCTTGAGTTCTCTAAGGAAATGTTTTCAATATTACTTTCAAAGTCTAAAGCAAATCAAATATCTCCGTGGTCTAATCATTTCTCCATTCATCTTTTCACCATTTTCGTAACAAGAAAGCACCAAAAAGCTATGTTGCTCAGATCCTTCAAAAATGTCGCTGGGTGCATGCCGGATCATCCAAAAGTTATGCATTTTTTGCAGATCCAACATGGATGCAACAAATTCCTGCAGGATCCGAGCGACACAACAAGAAAAAGGGAAATCATACTATAAAAGATGACACAAGTAAATAAATAAAACACCAACAACAAAGTATGGGCACAATCCCTAACTAGTCAAGATTCAGTAATATGAATCCTCCACCCTACAACAACAAGAACAACTACTACGTCTCAGTCCCAAACAAGATGAGATCGGCAAATAAATTAAATTAAATAGATACAAATACAAATAATAACACTCATAAATATATACAAAATACTAATCATCCTGCACTAACGGTCTATCGGAAAAAAGCCTCTCTTCCTCCAGCTTAGCGGTAAGGTCTGCATATACTTTACCTTTCCCGAACCCCACTTTTGTGAAATTACACTAGATATATCGTTGTAGTAATAATTACATACTCTCTCAGTCCCAACACATTTCTATATTAAAATATATATTTTACCTTTAATGAAATGATTCACAATCACACGTATTTCTATAATTCATTTTGGACCACAAGTTATACAAAGTCTTCATTTCTTACTTAAACTTTGTATCGAATCAAACTATCTCTCATAAAATGGGACGAAGGGAGTGAAATATGTCACTTCACTCATTTGTTCATGCAATGAGAAACAACAAGTCAACAACAACAACATGCATAGTGTATCTCACAAAATGAGACCTTAATCCTAGGCAAAGAGGTTGTTTCCGACAGACCCTCGAATCCACACTAATTCACAAACAGAACAAGTAACAACAAATAGTATCACAACAATACTACAACAAAACAACAATATAATAGAGCTAAATTTAGAACAGAACAACAACTTACAAGAAGTTTTGCTACCAACATGACCAAGAAAAGCAGCAATTTCTTTCATCTGCATAAATTTACCACCAGTAGTACCAAAACCAAGAGGTTGAAAAAGAGCTGAAGCAATTATAAAAGATTTATAATCCCAAAAGCCAACAGAATGAGCTACAGGTGAATTCCTCTTTGAAAACAAATTCTCAAACTGATAAGTTTCAAAAAAATCAGAAATTGTCAAATTACAACAAAATCTTGACAATACATTACATTCCCAATCTTTAACACACATTTTTTTACCCTTTACCATTTTCACTAATATTGGTGGCTTAGATGATGATTCATTTTCATTTTCATTTTCATCCCCTTTTGCAATTGCAGAAATTGAAAGCATTATTACCATAAATCCTAACACTTTCATCTTTAAAGGTGACATTTTTATCACTCAAAATGAAAATTTTGAAATTTGAAAACTGAAAAAATTGAGAAATTAGTGAATTGGGAAGATGATTTTGTGGTTTTTGAGATTTGGGTATGGATCAAAATTGGAACTTTTGCTCTTTCTATATATTTTCTTGGGGTTTTGGTGAAGTTTTTTTCTTTGGGTGTGTAAGTGAAAGAGACTATCTTTATTAACCAAGAAGGAAGCAATACTTAAAAAAGAAAAAAAAATTATATTAATATAATTTTTTATTTTAAAATATTAAATTAATATAATTTAATTTAATTTTAAAAATTAAAAATTAAAAAATTGCATCATAACAACTAAAAAAATAACTTTATTTTATATTTGCTCCATTAAGTATAAAAAATATTTTTATTAAAAACGCATCATGACAGCTAAAAAAATAACTTTATTTAATATTTGCTCCATTGATTATTAGTTGTCTACTTTTCTTTTACATAAAACTTAAAAAAATCATAACAAAAAAGATACTTTTATAAATTTAATTTTTTAGCTTTTTTTACTACATTGTCCCCCTATATCCATTAATAATATCAAGATCAATAATAAAAGTTGTTTTAAAGAACTTTACTATATTTATATTTCCATTAAAAGTTAATTTAAGGGTGCTTTATTTGTTTTTATATATCAAAGGTTATGGATGATGTGACTATTATTAACTGAATGTAAGTGAAAATGTATGAGAATAAGAAATTTATTTTATATATATATATATATATATATAAATAAAAATCTTGTTTTTACTACTACTATTTTTATAATATTGGAAATAGATTCTCTGCCTTTTTATTTAATTTAATAAATCATTCTTGAACATTCTAGACTTGGAATAAAGCAAAAAAGCTGACATTTCATAACATGACAGGTCACCATTTTTGACATATTTGGTACTCACAACAAATTTTATGACACAGTTGGCATTTTTTAACATATTTTTATTCGATATTCGATGTTTCATATTTAGATAAAATTAAAATTAAATTTATTCATTATATAATTTATTTATAAAGATGATATTTTAAATAAAAAGTTCACCTTGAAAACTGAAATAATATTTTTTAATTAATGACGAAGAAATCTCAAACATCTCATCACATAATTATATTATTACATAGTTGGCATTTTGTTGTGAATGGTTCTTATATTATTGATTTTACTTAATGCATACTTAAATTAATTGAAAGCTTAAATATAAATATCGAATTGAAAAAAAAAAATTTATCTTTTAATAATTTTTTATTTAAAATTATTAAATCGATTTAACTTTATAATTTAATTATTAATTAAATAAAATAGCAGTGTGGAAGCATCTAGATTTAGTCAGAGATTACTTACAAAAATATTAAATGCAGAAAATGACATATTAACTACCTTTTTTTTCCCCCAATTTAACACTGATCACTAACCAAACATTTTTGTCTTTTTTTTAAGAAACAAAACAAAAGTGCTCTAGCATTTGGTTGCATATATATCATTTTTAAGATGTGATTTAAGATAAAGGTTAATAATAATATAAATACTAATAAGTAGTAGTATTTTATTGGAAAAAATAGAAGGTTATTTAGTTAATAATATATTTTTTTTATTTTTTATTTTGCTATTTCATTGTCATGCTTTTTAAAAAAAAAATTTGCTTTAAATAATATTTCTTTTAAATTGAATCTATTAAAAATAAATTTTCTAGCTATAATACGGAAATAAGTATCGATCTTGTATATGTTAAGACGTATTTCATATACATCTTTAATAATTTGTTTCGAAAAGTTTAAATTTCATTTCATTTAGCTAGGTGAATTTCAATGCACTCTGCATACAAATAAATAAAAAAACATCCATAATACTATCATATGATTATTTTCATTTGTAAATATAAACACTTATCTAAATTACCAAAATGCTATAAATTGATAAAACTTACATGACTTTATCATAATTAAACAATAAATATGAACAAGTATAAATATTTTTCATTTCATTAAATTTAATTTGATTGAAAAAAAAAAACCAAAACGATTTTACTCATTAACCTGCGTCTACTGTTCAATTTGCAGGTAATTTAGGGTTCCAAATTAGGGCAAATGAGAAGGAGCAAAGATAGCACCAATTACGCAAAAAGAGGTAAAGTTGCTAAATTTCCCTATTAGAACTTATAATTGTTAATTAAGCTGTTTTCAGATACTTATTTAGGGTAGACTGTAATTGGTATTATATTGATCATTGTTGTTGTTGTTGTTGTTGTTGTTGAATTGGAGGAGAAAAAGAGTAAGAAATGAAGTAATGGTACGCGTGTTGATTAGTGTTTTATAGGTAGCTAACGGTGTGATCGACCTAGTGGTCAATGAAGTAGGTTCATATCAATAGGTCCTAGGTTCAAATACTAGCTGATATAATCACACTCGGAGACTTCTTCTTGTGTGTGCTAGGATAGAGTAATCTAGTATACCTGTTGCCGGCGTATCCAATGAATAGAATAGTCATACACAATGGAAGGCGGGGAATTAAAAATCAAGATAATAATACATGTATCAAATTTGTTTCCTTGAAATTGATCTTCTTATTGATTTGTGCACAAAGTACACGAAGGTATTACAAGAACAACATTCAATAATAATTGATAGGAAATGGATAAAACGAGGACAATATCCTCAATACAACAATAAGTTACGAAGAAACAAGCTCTAAGAAGCATCAAAGCCTAGATACGTTCATGTGAACGCACTAAGAGAACAATGTGCAAGAGGACTGAAAGAGAAGTAGAATCAAATATGTCCATGTCATGAAGAATCAACCCTTCATAAAAGATTGAACATCTTATTCCATAAATTAATTGCTTTGTACCATCGACGTTTGAATCTATTCCTCAAGAAGCCATCATTTATTTTGTCTTTCAAACTAATATCTGAAAAGAAACAACCAAATACAAGATTAGAGACTTAATTCAAACAAAAGAAGCAAAAAAGGTTGAGTATCATATGAAAAATTACAAATTAAACAACTACTCACTTGATTGATTGTGGAGAATGACTAAACTCTTAAAAACTTTTAGTAGTGGACTGGTGGTGGTGGTGAAGCGTAAATGTATGCCGGTGGAGGAGGTGATTTCAGTGGTGGAGGAGGTGAGCTGTAGTAATAAGGAGGAGGAGGAGACTTTACGGGTGGAGGTGGAGAGTGATAGTAGTAGGGAGGTGGTGGAGAAGGTGACGGTGGTGGAGGCGACTTGTAGTAGTATGGTGGGGGTGGTGAAGGTGATGGTGGAGGAGGAGACTTGTAGTAGTAGGGTGGTGGAGGAGATGGGGATGGTGGTGGTGGTGACTTGTAGTAGTAAGGAGGTGGTGGAGAAGGTGACGGTGGAGGAGGTGACCTGTAGTAGTAGGGTGGAGGTGGTGAAGGTGATGGTGGAGGAGGAGATTTGTAGATGTAGGGTGGCGGAGGAGATGGCGATGGTGGTGGTGGTGATGGTGATCTGTAGTAGTAGGGTGGTGGAGGAGATGGCGATGGTGGTGGTGGTGACTTGTAGTAGTATGGTGGAGGGGGAGAAGGCGATGGAGGAGGAGGAGACTTGTAGTAGTAAGGTGGTGGTGGTGATGGTGATGGTGGCGGCGGTGACTTATAATAGTACACTGGTGCAGGTTTTGGCGATGGTGGAGGTGGAGATTTGTAATAGTATACCGGTGCAGGTTTAGGTGAAGGAGGAGGTGGAGATTTATAATAGTACACGGGTGCAGGCTTTGGTGATGGTGGTGGTGGTGACTTATAATAGTACACAGGTGCGGGTTTTGGTGATGGTGGTGGTGGTGACTTATAATAGTACACAAGTGTGGGTTTTGGTGATGGTGGAGGTGGTGACTTATAGTAGTACACAGGTGCGGGTTTTGGTGATGGTGGTGGTGGTGATTTATAATAGTATACAGGTGTAGGTTTTGGCGATGGTGGTGGTGGAGACTTATACACGTATGTCGGGGTTGGGGGAGGTGGTGACTTGTAAACATATTTTGGTGATGGAGGAGGTGGTGACTTATAAACATAAGTCGGTGTTGGAGGTGGAGGAGATTTGTAATAGTACGGAGCAGGTGTAGGCTTGGGTTTTAGGCATTCTGCATAAGGTGTCTTAGAGCCATAAGCAAATGGTTTTGCATAAAGAACAACTTCATATTTATTCTTTGACTTCACTTTGAGGTTAGCACCCTTTATTCCCCAATGAAGGTTTGTAGGAATGCTACACTTTGAACCCTTAGGAGCATTGTGGAGTTTTGCCTTGCAAGCCTTTGCTCCATATTTGCGATATTCAAATCCTTCAACTGTGATGCTAAATTTGCCATTGTTCTTAGTGGTACCATAAGTCACGATTTCTTTGTCACCGGCCTTGCAAGTCACTTCAACAACAGCACCTAATCCATGCAAAAGAAACATTAATCAACACAATAACAATTTATATAGAGTTCTGATCAGAGCATAATGAACAAAGCAACAAAACATAAAATGTGTGTGTAGTATAAACTATAAAGAGTATGGCACCTTTCAGGTGTTTCTTGCCGTGAGACATCTCTGGGTGCTTCCAGTTATGGCACCTAAAACAGTAGACTTTTCCGACAACTTTGACTACAAATTGATGATGTGGAGGATAGTAATGAGTTGGTGGTGGTGGTGAAGTATAGTAGTATGGTGCGGGAGAAGACTTCTTTGGTGGTGGTGGTGGAGACTTGTAGTAGTACGGAGTTGGAGGTGACTTAACTGGTGGTGGTGGGGAACTGTAGTGATATGGTGGAGGAGGTGATTTCTTTGGCGGTGGTGGTGAGGAGTAGTAGTATGGAGGAGGTGGTGACTTAACTGGTGGTGGTGGAGAAGTGTAGTGATACGGTGGAGGAGGTGATTTCTTTGGTGGTGGTGGTGAGGAGTAGTAGTATGGTGGAGGGGGAGACTTCACTGGTGGTGGAGGAGAATTGTAATAGTACGGGGGAGGAGGTGATTTAGCCGGTGGTGGTGGGGACTTGTAATAGTATGGTGGGGGTGGTGATGGGGAAGGTGGAGGAGGAGACTTGTAATAGTATGGTGGTGGTGGTGATGGAGATGGAGGAGGTGGCGACTTGTAGTAATAAGGTGGTGGAGGAGAAGGTGAAGGTGGCGGTGGAGACTTATAATAATATGGTGGAGGAGGTGGAGGAGAAGGTGGCGGTGGAGACTTGTACACATAGGGTGGTGGTGGAGACGGTGAAGGAGGTGGTGGGGACTTATACACATATGGTGGTGGTGGAGACGGTGATGGAGGGGGTGGAGACGCATACACATATGGTGGAGGTGGAGATGGAGAAGGAGGAGGAGGTGACTTATAAACATATGGAGGCGGTGGAGAAGGCGAGGGAGGAGGTGGAGATTTGTACACATATGGTGGTGGTGGAGAAGGAGAAGGAGGTGGTGGCGATTTGTACACATATGGTGGTGGTGGAGACGGAGAAGGAGGTGGTGGTGATTTGTACTCATACACCGGAGGTGGTGGAGAAGAGTATACATAAGGGTCTGCCGACACTACATTAGCAACAGCCAATATGGCCAATGCCACTAATATTTGTGGCAAATATTGACGACCCTTGGCAGGGCCGCCATTGTTAAGTCTCATTTCGTTGGAATATTACACCACCTAGCCTCCCAAGCTAGTTAGAGGAAGAAGAAAGGAGATAACCTTTAGTTTTTCAGTTGAGAAGTGATGCCTTTTGTAGATTCATTGGCCTATGTATTTATAGTTACACACATTGAAAAGTAAAGAGCTGTCTAAAGGACCAATTCAATTGCTCTGATTGATAATCCAAAGTATAAAAAATACATGAACATCTGGATCTACAGGTTTTCATTTTATTTATTTAAGTCCATCTCTATATCACTTTGAATGTTTCCCCATTATCTTTTAACAAGTAGTTTGTTACCTGTTATGAGAAAACACATGCCATGAACTGGCTTAAGGGAAAGAAAGTGCTATTTTTTAATATTTCCACTCTCTTGCTGTTATGTTTTCAATAGCCAGGGTGTGGGCTGATAAGCATATCTCTGTATCAACCTACAAAAACGTAAAAAAAATAAACAAACTAGTGCTCAGATTCTGTGTGAATTTTGTAGTGTTCAATAATTACAACAACTTTGACATGTTTAGCCAAATTAATTGATCTATCTTCCTGTTGATCTGTAGTGGGTAAGGATATATACATATATTCTATGTCGTGGACTCGCGCTAGCTGGTAAAAAACAAGATTAATGTTGTTGGAGTTTATTACTTGGTAAATGCTAAGGTGCGTTACTATATATATGGGATTGTCTGAAACTCGTACCAATTATTTACCCTATGCGACATGCTCAGTTACATATTCCAGACCTAAGTGTGATACTTTTGTACTTCTCCGAATCCCCCTATTAGGATCCTTGGTTCCGCCACTGATCACATGTATGGTTAAAATGTTCAACTTATTAGCAAATAGATGAATTATTTTCTTTTTGGAACACTAGTTGGCCGGTGCAACAACGTTGATAACTTAAAAGCACAAATAGCCCTTTTTATGTATGTTGATTGTTGACGGATAAAATTATATGTATGTTGATTGTTGATGTCTTCAAATTATATGTTGCCTACTAGAAACTTTGGATACCAACATTTTCTTTTACTTCAAATTTGTGAACGCTTCATAACAAGTTTGATATAAGTGAACTTGAAAGATTGAGTAAACTTGCTACATCGATTAACTACATTAAGAAAGTAAAAAGTTGTTATTTGTGATCGTCATAGAATATAAATCCTTTTTGTATTACGCATTTGCATAATCATAAGTGTTGGAATGAGAACCACGAGGTCTCAGAGTGCAATTTCAATGTAGGTGGAAAGATTGGTGATTTTTGGCTTTTGTCCAAGCTTTCGTAGATAGAGTTATCCGATATAAGTATTGGTGGGAGGTAACAAGTATCTCGTGTAATTAATCAAGGTACGTGCAAAATGGCTTGACTTAAGTTCATTAATTTATTCATTTCCGATTTGTTTATATATATTTGGAGAAGACTAATTTAATTTGTTTCTAACATGTTTACAGAGGTAAAAGATAGAGGAATAGAAGAACATAGTGAATGTAATAAAATTGATCTTCTTATTGATTTGTGCACAAAGTACATAAAGGTGTTATGAGAACAACATACAGTAATAATTAACAAGAATGAATAAAAGAGGACAATATCCTCAATACAAATAATAACTTACAAAGAAACAAACTCTAAGAAGCATCAAAGCCTAGATACGTTCATGTGAACGCACTAAGAGAACAATGTGCAAGAGGACTGAAAGAGAAGTAGAATCAAATATGTCCATGTCATGAAGAATCAACCCTTCAATTAAAAGATTGAAAATGTTATTCCATAAATTAATTGCTTTGAACCATTGACGTTTGAACCTATTCCTCAAGAAGCCATCATTTATTTTGTGTTTCAAACTAAAATCTGAAAAGAAGCAACAGAAGATTAGAGACTTAATTCAAACAAATGAAGTAAAAAAGGTTGAGTATCATATGAAAAATATTAAACAGCTACTCACTTGATTGATTGTGGAGAATGACTGCACTCTTAGAAACTTTTAGTAGTGGACTGGTGGTGGTGGTGAAGCGTAAATGTACGCCGGGGGAGGAGGTGATTTCACTGGTGGAGGAGGCGAGCTGTAGTAATAAGGAGGAGGAGGAGACTTTACGGGTGGAGGTGGAGACTGATAATAGTAGGGAGGTGGTGGAGAAGGTGACGGTGGAGGAGGCGACTTGTAGTAGTATGGTGGGGGTGGTGAAGGTGATGGTGGAGGAGGAGACTTGTAGATGTAGGGTGGGGGTGGTGAAGGTGACGGTGGAGGAGGAGACTTGTAGTAGTAGGGTGGTGGAGGAGATGGGGATGGTGGTGGTGGTGACTTGTAGTAGTAGGGAGGTGGTGGAGAAGGTGACGGTGGAGGAGGTGACTGGTAGTAGTAGGGTGGAGGTGGTGAAGGTGATGGTGGAGGAGGAGACTTGTAGATGTAGGGTGGTGGAGGAGATGGCGATGGTGGTGGTGGTGACTTGTAGTAGTATGGTGGAGGGGGAGAAGGCGATGGAGGTGGGGGAGACTTGTAGTAGTATGGAGGTGGAGGAGAAGGCGATGGAGGTGGAGGAGACTTGTAGTAGTAAGGTGGTGGGGGTGATGGCGATGGTGGTGGTGGAGACTTGTAATAGTATGGTGGAGGAGGAGATGGTGATGGTGGTGGTGGTGATTTATAATAGTATACCGGTGCAGGTTTTGGTGATGGTGGTGGTGGTGATTTATAATAGTACACGGGTGCAGGTTTTGGTGATTGTGGTGGTGGTGATTTATAATAGTATACCGGTGCAGGTTTTGGTGATGGTGGAGGTGGAGATTTGTAGTAGTAAGCAGGTGGTGGTGGAGACTTATACACGTATGTCGGGGTTGGGGGAGGTGGTGACTTGTAAACATATTTTGGTGATGGAGGGGGTGGTGACTTATAAACATAAGTCGGTGTTGGAGGTGGAGGAGATTTATAATAGTATGGAGTAGGTGTAGGCTTGGGCTTTTTGCATTCGGCATAAGGTGTCTTAGAGCCATAAGCAAATGGTTTTGCATAGAGAACAACTTCATATTTATTCTTTGACTTCACTTTGAGGTTAGCACCCTTAATTCCCCAATGAAGGTTTGTAGGAATGCTACACTTTGAACCCTTAGGAGCATGGTGGAGTTTAGCCTTGCAAGCCTTTGCTCCATATTTGCGGTATTCAAATCCTTTAACCGTGATGCTAAATTTGCCATTGTTCTTAGTGGTACCATAACTCACAATTTCTTTGTCACCAGCCTTGCAAGTCACTTCAACAACAGCACCTAATACATGTAAAAAGAAACATTAATTAACACAAAAATAATTTATATATGAATTCTGATCAGAGCATAATGAACAAAGCGACAAATTATGTACAGTTAAATAAATTTTTGATGATAACCTTAAAAGAAAATAAAAAAAAATATGAGTGTAGTATAAACTATAAAGACTAAGGTACCTTTCAGGTGTTTCTTGCCGTGAGACATCTCTGTGTGCTTCCAATCATAACATCTAAAACAATAGACTTTTCCGACAACTTTGACTACAAATTGATGATGTGGAGGATAGTAATGCGTTGGTGGTGGTGGTGAAGTATAGTAGTATGGTGCGGGAGAAGACTTCTTTGGTGGTGGTGGAGACTTGTAGTAGTACGGAGTTGAAGGTGACTTAACTGGTGGTGGTGGGGAACTGTAGTGATATGGTGGAGGAGGTGATTTCTTTGGCGGTGGTGGTGAGGAGTAGTAGTATGGAGGAGGTGGTGACTTAACTGGTGGTGGTGGAGAAGTGTAGTGATAAGGTGGAGGAGGTGATTTCTTTGGTGGTGGTGGTGAGGAGTAGTAGTATGGTGGAGGGGGAGACTTCACTGGTGGTGGAGGTGAACTGTAATAGTATGGGGGAGGAGGTGATTTAGCCGGTGGTGGTGGGGACTTGTAATAGTATGGTGGGGGTGGTGATGGTGAAGGTGGAGGAGGAGACTTGTAGTAGTATGGTGGTGGTGGTGAAGGTGATGGAGGAGGTGGAGACTTGTAGTAATAAGGTGGTGGAGGAGAAGGTGAAGGTGGCGGTGGAGACTTATAATAATATGGTGGAGGTGGTGATGGTGAAGGCGGTGGTGGAGATTTGTAATAGTATGGTGGTGGAGGTGACGGTGAAGGTGGAGGTGGAGACTTGTAGTAATATGGAGGTGGTGGTGAAGGTGATGGGGGAGGAGGAGATTTGTAGTAATACGGTGGAGGTGGAGACGGTGAGGGAGGTGGTGGAGACTTATACACATATGGTGGCGGTGGAGACGGTGAGGGTGGTGGTGGGGACTTATACACATAGGGTGGTGGTGGAGACGGTGAGGGAGGTGGTGGGGACTTATACACATATGGTGGTGGTGGTGATGGAGAAGGAGGAGGAGGTGACTTATAAACATATGGAGGCGGGGGAGAAGGTGAGGGAGGAGGTGGAGATTTGTACACATATGGTGGTGGTGGAGACGGAGAAGGAGGTGGTGGTGATTTGTACTCATACACCGGAGGTGGTGGAGAAGAGTACACATAAGGGTCAGCGGACACTACATTAGCAACAGCCAATATGGCCAATGCCACTAAGATTTGTGGCAAATATCGACGACCCTTGGCAGGGCCGCCATTGGTAAGTCTCATTTCGCCGAAAAATTACACCACCTAGCCTCCCAAATATGGTTAGCTAGTTAAGGGAAGAAGAAAGAAGACAACTTTTAGTTTATCAGTTGAGAAGTGATGCCTTTTGTGGACTCATTAGCCTATGTATTTATACTAATTTTTTTTTGATAAAATAATTGTTAGTAAAGAGCTGTCTAAAAGGACTAATTCAATTGCTCTGATTAATAATCAAAGTGTAAAAAAAAAAAAACATTAACAGCTGGATCATCTTATTTATTAAAGTCATCTTTGTATCACTTTGAATATTTTCATATTATCTTTATAACAAAGTAGTTTGTTACCTGCTACATAGAATATGTGAAATAACATATGATTGATAATTTTTAATATTTCCACTCTCTTGACATATTTTTTTTGTTTGGTTAACCTTTACATGTTGCCACATGGAAACATCTTAGATCATACAATTATTTGGTCTTTTGTATGTTTCCTTGTTATTTCTATTTTCTTAGCAGCCCTAATGATAGTGTGGTTGACTTTGAAAAAACGATTCGGAATTTGAATTTTATAAATTCGAAATGTTGTTGATTTTATCGATCATTTGAGTTATCAAGTCGTTAATATTCGTACATATATACACAACATAACATATACTCGAATGGTGAGTCCAAATTTGGAGTCGCATCGGGAAGTTCCACATTAAGGGTAAATCACTTCTTAACAAAGGCGATTTCGTATCTAAGGAGACATGAACCCGAGTTCTATCGGTTAAGATCGTAATAGCTTGTATGGTGCATCCACCCTTAATTTTGGATTTCCAAATTTTTATTTATTTATATGTTTTTTTTTTTTTATATTGTCAAATTATCTAAAGATTAAAATACAGCTTGTAGAAGGCGGCTATTAGTTAATATATATTAAATGCCAGTTAATCCAATGTCAGAAGCACCTTGTAATTAGTAGATTCTACTCTTAAATAAGAGAATAATTGTTTGTGAGATTAGATGAGTTTTAAAAAAAATCTATTTTGGTGGATGGCTTAGTTGGACTTCCTCCGTCGTAAAATTATATTGTATGAACAAGGTTAAAATAATATCGAAACCCCATTTGACTTCTTTTCTCTTTTGCAATGCAATATGTGTTGGGTTCTATAAATGTTTCACAAAGAAATCGTCTAAAAACTATATCATCAAAATAAGCATGAGTTGATACACAAGAAAAATTGAGAAAGTCGTCTAATTTCTATAAATTAACCCTACATACCCAAATGGACTCCCAAAATGTAATGAGTTGGAGAAACATTGCGTATAGTCTTACCATTTATAAGGCATATTTTCGTATTTTACGAGTCAACTTTTAGGAAGTATGCGACTTTCTTGATTATTTGTGTGTATTATAGCCCATTGATCTAACACCTTGGAGCATCCAAAAGAATTTATGAGGACCTCTGTAATAAGTTGGAGAAACATTGCGAATAGTTCCATCATTTTTTAACGTAAATTCTCGTATTTACGAGCTAACTTCTAGAAATTATATTACTTTCTTATTTTTTCGTGTGTTAATAATAGTCCATCGATCTGGCGCCTTGGAGCACCCTAAAAGTTTTTCATAAAAAACTTTATGAGGATATCTCTAATGAGTTGGAGAAATATAACGAATAATCCCACCATATTTTTGCATTTACGAGCCAACTTTTAGGAATTACACGATTTTCTTGGGTTTTTTTTTTGTGTCTATTAGCCCATGAATCTGGCGTCTTGGAGCACCCAATATTTTTTCTGAAAAAACTTTATGAGCATCTGTAATGAGTTGGAGAACCATTGCGTAGTCTCACCATTTTAAAGACATTTTCGCATTTACGAGCCAACTTTTAGGAATTATGCGACTTTCTTAAAGTTTCGTGTTTATTAGCTCATGATTCTGACGCCTTGAAGTACTCAATTTTTTTCTTGAAAAAACTCATGATGACCTCTATGATGTGTTGGTGAAGGATTGTATAATCCCACTATTTTCGCTATACATGCGAAAAATCAAGTAAATCACGTAATTCCTAAAAATTATATTGTAAATATAAAAATATACCCTTAAAAATAATGAAACTATAAATAACACTTCCTCAACTCATTACGAATGTGCTCGTAGAATTTTTTAAATCTTCATTAGTGGACGAACAATGGGATCACAAAAGCCAAAATAATTAAATAATTAATTTGCAAAAAAGAATTTGACCTAAAATCTTATTATACATTAATCATCAACGTTAAGGTCTATAATTTTCATTATAATTCTTTAATATAGTTTTTCTTTGAATTTTTTTAAAAAAATGTTGTGTCCAAAAAGTTGATCAATCCACGTCTAATATTCTTTCATGGTTTATTTATATATTAAACTTTTTTAAAATAAAAAGAATAGACATACCAGTATGGGAGCAAAGTCAACTGATAATTAAATAAATGAATTTTATGTTTTATTTGAAATATATATAGTGACAATCGAATTTATTTATATTACAGAGCAAATTTTCTTATAGTTACAGAGTTCGGATTAATTTATATAAATCTCATCTAATTTTACGGATATTTATTTATTTTCCTCATTAAATGTACTAAATACTTTCTATCCATCAAAATTTGACAGATGAAAAGAATCGTGTAATATTTTTATACCCGCAGTATAAAACATTCAACTCTTATCACGATGTTTAAGTAAGATGAAACATACTATAAGCTTTATTGTAAAATTATGAACTATATATTCTTACAATATTTTCTACAAAATATTACCAATCTGTGTTGAGCAAACAAATTTTCCTATAATTACCTAATTATATATAGTTATTTTTTACTCTACATATAATTTAATGTCTTAACTTAAAAAAGAAAATATGGAGTACCTAAAGTACGGATTAGTACTTTTTTCCAAGTCTCAAAAAATTAAACACTCTTTTAATAAACTTATTAGGTATTAATAATTAGTATTAATTGAAAACGACAGAAATTGATTTTTAATAACTTAGTTCATGAACAAATGGTTCTGAAATTAATTAATAAAAAGATTTCAAAATTAAATAAATAGTCAAACTTAATTATTAAGTATATCATAAAATATAATGGAGTAGTTGAAACATTTCAATATCAAAGAAATCAACATTTATAGTTGGCAACAAGTAAAATCCACATACTTGAAGCCATGCATCCATCATAGGAAGGTTCTTTTTCATTTCGTGTCTGCTGTTCAATTTTGAGTTCGATTTATCTGAATTCACATTGTAAAATTTCATTTTGACGCGTAAAATACTTTCTGTATTTAAATTTNTGAAGCCATGCATCCATCATAGGAAGGTTCTTTTTCATTTCGTGTCTGCTGTTCAATTTTGAGTCCGATTTATCTGAATTCACATTGTAAAATTTCATTTTGACGCGTAAAATACTTTCTGTATTTAAATTCAGAACTTGAACTCGAACTCGAGACATCTGATTAAGGACGAAGGAATATTACAATTACTATTCTACCACAACCTTTGGTTTATGTTTATTTACCACTAATGAATTAAAGAAATAAGAATACATTTTTTTTCAAACACATGAAAACCAAAATGGTAAGAGAGTGGAAATATTGAAAATTAGCAATCATTTTCCCTTGGCAACATTTTGTGGCATGTGAAGTGAAAATAATTCAATGGAAATATTCAAAAGTGATCAAAAAGTGGAGTTTTTATAAGTAAAATTAGAATATGTTTTATATACTTTTTTTTTACATTTGTATTGGTCCTTTAGACAGAGCTACCTCTAAAGGTGTTTTACTATAAATACATAGGCAAATGAATCCCACAAAAGCATCACTTCTCAACTGAAAAACTATAGGTTATATCCTTTCTTCTTACTCTAACTAGCCACATTTGGGTGGTTAGGTGGTGTAATTTTCTGACGAAATGAGGCTTCAAGGTGGCGGCCCTGCCAAGGGTCGTCAATATTTGCCACAAATCTTAACAGCGTTGGTTATATTGGTTGTTGCTAATGTAGTGTCGGCTGACCCTTATGTGTACTCTTCTCCACCACCTCCAACGTATGAGTACAAGTCACCACCGCCTCCTTCTCCTTCTCCACCACCGCCATATGTGTACAAATCTCCACCTCCTCCTTCACCTTCTCCCCCGCCTCCATATGTCTATAAGTCACCTCCTCCTCCTTCTCCATCTCCACCTCCACCATATGTGTATACGTCTCCACCCCCGCCATCACCATCTCCACCACCACCATATGTGTATAAGTCACCACCACCTCCCTCACCGTCTCCACCTCCACCCTATGTGTATAAGTCTCCTCCACCTCCATCGCCATCTCCACCTCCACCATATTATTACAAATCTCCTCCTCCACCATCACCTTCACCACCACCTCCGTATTACTACAAGTCTCCACCTCCACCTTCACCATCACCTCCACCACCATACTATTACAAATCTCCACCTCCTCCCTCACCATCACCACCCCCGCCATATTACTACAAGTCTCCACCTCCTCCATCACCTTCAACTCCACCACCTTATTACTACAAGTCTCCTCCTCCACCATCCCCATCACCACCTCCACCATACTATTACAAGTCTCCACCACCACCAGTGAAGTCTCCCCCTCCACCATATTACTACTCCTCACCACCACCACCAAAGAAATCACCTCCTCCACCATATCACTACACTTCCCCACCACCACCTGTTAAATCACCACCTCCTCCATACTACTACTCCTCTCCACCACCACCCAAGAAATCACCTCCTCCACCATATCACTACACTTCTCCACCACCACCTGTTAAGTCACCACCTCCTCCATACTACTACAACTCTCCACCACCACCCAAAAAATCACCTCCTCCACCATATCACTACACTTCTCCACCACCACCTGTTAAGTCACCTCCAACTCCATACTACTACAAGTCTCCACCACCACCAACTCATTACTATCCTCCACATCATCAATTCGTGGTCAAAGTTGTCGGAAAAGTCTATTGCTTTAGATGTTATGATTGGAAGCACCCGAAAATGTCTCACGGCAAGAAACACCTGAAAGGTATCATAGTCTTTATATCATGCATGCTTTCTTTATTTTCTCTTTTTCATAAGATAAATTATCCAACTATATATTCTCCTTTTTGTTGCTTTGTACTATATGCCTTTATCATAGTTCATAAGATTTTAAAACGTCAAGACAATTTATAAGGCAACAACTATAAGCAATATTTTGACAATTGCAAGAAAGTAGTATTTATAATGAGAAAAACAAGTTATTACAATTTCATACGATGAATATAGGGCATAGTTCTGCAAATGATCATATGTTAGCAGATCTATTAACTGTCATAATGTATTATTTCTATTTTCACATGGTTTTAGGGGCTGTTGTTGAAGTAACTTGCAAGGCTGCTGACAAGAAAATTGTGAGTTATGGTACCACTAAGAACAATGGCAAATTTAGCATCACGGTTAAAGGATTTGAATACCGCAAATATGGAGCAAAGGCTTGCAAGGCTAAACTCCACTATGCTCCTAAGGGTTCAAAGTGTAGCATTCCTACAAACCTTCATTGGGGAATAAAGGGTGCTAACCTCAAAGTGAAGTCAACGAATAAATATGAAGTTGTTCTTTATGCAAAACCATTCGCTTATGGCTCTAAGACACCTTATGCCGAATGCAAAAAGCCCAAGCCTACACCTGCTCCATACTACTATAAATCTCCTCCACCTCCATCACCGACTTATGTCTATAAGTCACCACCTCCCCCAACCCCGACATACGTGTATAAGTCTCCACCACCACCTGCTTACTATTACAAATCTCCACCACCACCATCACCAAAACCCGCACCTGTGTACTATTATAAGTCACCACCACCACCATCACCAAAACCGGCACCTGTGTACTATTATAAGTCACCACCACCACCATCACCAAAACCTGCACCCGTGTACTATTATAAATCTCCACCTCCACCATCACCTAAACCTGCACCGGTATACTATTACAAATCTCCACCTCCACCATCGCCAAAACCTGCACCAGTGTACTATTATAAGTCACCGCCACCACCATCACCTTCTCCGCCACCTCCTTACTACTACAAGTCTCCTCCACCACCATCACCAAAACCTGCACCAGTATACTATTATAAATCACCACCACCACCATCACCTTCTCCCCAACCTACCTACTACTATAAGTCTCCACCACCACCATCACCATCACCTCCACCACCTTACTACTACAAGTCTCCTCCTCCTCCATCACCATCTCCCCCTCCACCATACTATTACAAATCTCCACCACCACCATCACCATCACCTCCACCGCCCTACTACTACAAGTCCCCTCCTCCACCATCTCCATCACCACCTCCACCATATTACTACAAGTCACCACCACCACCTTCGCCATCTCCCCCACCACCCTACTACTACAAGTCTCCACCGCCACCATCGCCATCTCCTCCACCACCATACTACTACAAGTCTCCACCACCACCATCGCCATCTCCTCCACCACCATACTATTACAAGTCTCCACCACCACCATCGCCATCACCTCCACCACCTTACTACTACAAGTCACCGCCACCACCTTCCCCATCTCCTCCACCACCCTACTACTACAAGTCTCCTCCACCACCATCCCCATCACCTCCCCCACCCTACTACTACCACTCTCCACCTCCACCGGTAAAGTCTCCTCCTCCACCCTATTACTACAACTCACCTCCTCCACCAGTGAAATCACCTCCTCCACCAGTATACATTTATGCTTCTCCACCACCTCCAACTCACTACTAAGTATTTCCGAAAGCTCAACCATTCTCCCAAATCAATCAAGTAAGTAGCTATTTGAATTGTAAATTTACATATGTATGACTCTTTTCTTATGAATTATGTCTCTAATCTTTTATTTGGTTGTCTCTATCCAGATTTCAATTTGAAGCACAAAATAAAGGATGGTTACTTAAGAGAAAGAATCAAACTTCAATGGTACAAATCAATTAATTTATTGAATGAGATCTTCTATTTTACAATTGGAAGATTGATACTTCATGACATGGACCAGTTTGCTTCAACTTCTCCTCTGGCCTTCTTGCTCATTGTTCTCACTGCCACTTCATGGAGAAATAACTTAATTATTTCTTACAATAAGTTATCAATTATAATTGGTTCTTGAATGTATATGAGCTTTGATGTTTTCTATTCCTTTATCAATTCATTTCCTATTAGTTATAATTGTATGTTGTTTTGTACTTTGTACTTCGTGTACAAATCATGAATAAGAAAGATTAATTTTATTATATTCACTGTTTCTTTTTTCCAACAAACGAGCCACCTTATATATACAATGTAATTTAAGGCGCAATTTATTAAAAAAACTTTGCACATATACATGAAGTTCAATCATATATTTTTGAACTTCATGCATAAATATTTGTCCAAAGGGCCAATCGATAAAAAAATAAATTTTAAATTTGCTCCCTTACATATAGTTTGAAGTTAAGTTTTACCAAGTCAAACTTAAAACATATATATTTGAAAATTCAGACGACTCACATAAACTTGATATAAAGCGTTTAAAAGATATTAGGTCTTGAAATCGGCTATATATGTGTAGTTTGACCATATTAGGTCCAAATGCTTTAAACGGACCTAAATTTTAACGCTTCAATTTTTTGGAGATTGATTTAAAAATACTTCAAGGTGTGGAGCTTCGATTAGGGTCTAGGGTAATAAGTGATACGACAAATGTAATATTAAATCAAAAGTTTAACGGATAACGAATAGTCCATAAAAGGTCAAAATCAATTTTACTAATTCAATTTGGATTTGACAAAGGTATCAAATTATGAAAATCACATGGTGGTTCCATATATTTTCTTCATTATTTATCAACTAAACCACGTAATTACCTAAACCTTGGACTTTCAAACAATCATTCTCTTACCTAATTAAAGAGGTGTTTATGACACTGTATTAACTGGCTATTGAGGTCTTCTTCAATTAAATAAAATAATAGAATCATAGATTAACACTTTTGGTCCTTCGATTATTGATACGTTTAAATTTTAGTCATGTTGATATATGACTAATTAGCATTTACAGTTATGGCTCAAACTATGTAAATTCGTTAAAATAAATACGTTCAAAACATATATAAACTTACTAATATTTTGAGGTTGTTGTTCTAAAAATAGCATGTTCTCGTAAAATTAAAATCTTAGATTCGTCTTCAAAGTCAACCACAACAGCTAATTAAACAAAAAGGACCATTATTATGAGATCTCAGTGTTCATTGAGGCAACATGTGAAGGAAAAGCAAATTATATATTTAATGGAAAGAAAGTGGAAATATTAAAAGTTAGCAATCATTTTCCAATACAACATTTTATGGCATGTGTGTCTCTTTGTAGCAGGTAATTGTTACTACAACTTGTTGTATAGATATTGTGGAAATATTCAAAGTGATCAATAAATGGATTTTAGTATAATTTAAGTCAATGATTATAAATTAGAACAATTGAATTAGTCCTTTAGACAGCTCTAAACCAAAGGCTACTTCTTATGAAGTGTTGCTATAAATATATAGGATAATGAATCCCCAAAAGGCATCAGTTCTCAACTAAAAAACTATAGGTTATATCTTTTTTTTTTCTTCCTCTAACTAGCCACATTTGGGGTTAGGTGGTGTAATTTTCTGACGAAATGAGGCTTCAAGGTGGTGGCCCTACAAAGGGTCGTCAATATTTGCCAAGAATATTGACGGCGTTGGTTATATTGGTTGTTGCTAATGTAGTGTCGGCAGATCCTTATGTATACTCTTCTCCACCACCTCCGGTGTATGAGTACAAATCACCACCGCCTCCTTCTCCTTCTCCACCACCACCGTATGTATACAAATCTCCACCTCCTCCATCACCTTCTCCCCAGCCTCCATATGTTTATAAGTCACCTCCTCCTCCTTCTCCATCTCCACCTCCACCATATGTGTATAAGTCCCCACCACCTCCCTCACCGTCTCCACCTCCACCCTATGTGTATAAGTCTCCACCACCTCCATCGCCGTCTCCACCACCACCATATTACTATAAATCTCCTCCTCCACCATCACCTTCACCACCACCTCCATATTACTACAAGTCTCCACCACCACCTTCACCATCACCACCTCCACCATATTATTATAAGTCACCCCCGCCACCTTCTCCTTCACCTCCTCCACCATACTATTACAAATCTCCACCACCTCCTTCACCTTCTCCTCCACCACCTTATTACTACAAGTCGCCACCTCCTCCATCTCCATCACCACCACCACCATACTACTACAAGTCTCCTCCACCACCTTCACCATCACCACCCCCACCATACTATTACAAGTCCCCACCACCACCGGCTAAATCACCTCCTCCCCCGTACTATTACAGTTCTCCTCCACCACCAGTGAAGTCTCCCCCTCCACCATACTACTATTCTTCACCACCACCACCAAAGAAATCACCTCCTCCACCGTATCACTACACTTCTCCACCACCACCGGTTAAGTCACCACCTCCTCCGTACTACTACTCCTCGCCGCTGCCACCAAAGAAATCACCTCCTCCACCATATTATTATAGTTCTCCACCACCACCAGTTAAGTCACCTCCGACTCCATATTACTATAAGTCTCCACCACCACCACCAAAGACGTCTTCTCCTCCGCCATACTACTACACTTCACCGCCACCACCAACTCATTACTATCCTCCGCATCATCAATTCGTGGTCAAAGTTGTTGGAAAAGTCTATTGTTTTAGATGTTATGATTGGAAGCATCCAGAAATGTCTCATGGCAAGAAACACCTAAAAGGTACTTAAAGCTCTAAAATAATCGATAATCTATTAACAACTCAATTATTTTCATTTTAACTAATGTATTATTTCTTTTTTATACATGGATTAGGTGCTATTGTTGAAGTGACTTGCAAGGCTGGTGACAAGGAAATTGTGAGTTATGGTACCACTAAGATCAATGGTAAATTTAGCATCACTGTTGAAGGATTTGAATATCGCAAATATGGAGCAAAGGCTTGCAAGGCTAAACTCCACAATGCTCCTAAGGATTCAAAGTGTAGCATTCCTACAAATCTTCATTGGGGAATTAAGGGTGCTAACCTCAAAGTGAAGTCAAAGAATAAATATGAAGTTGTTCTCTATGCTAAACCATTTGCTTATGGCTCTAAGACACCCTACGCGAAATGCCAAAAGCCCAAGCCTACACCTGCTCCGTATTATTATAAATCACCTCCACCGCCATCACCAACTTATGTTTATAAGTCACCACCTCCTCCAACTCCGGCATACGTTTACAAGTCTCCACCACCACCATCACCAAAACCTTCACCTATATACTATTATAAATCACCACCACCTCCATCACCATCGCCTCCACCTCCTTACTATTACAAATCTCCACCACCACCAACTAAGTCTCCACCACCTCCTTATTACTACAAGTCTCCACCTCCACCATCACCAAAACCCGCACCCGTATACTATTATAAATCACCCCCACCCCCATCACCATCACCACCCCCACCTTACTACTACAAGTCTCCACCACCACCATCTCCTTCACCTCCTCCGCCATACTACTATAAGTCCCCACCACCACCATCGCCATCTCCTCCTCCACCATACTACTACAAGTCCCCTCCTCCCCCATCACCTTCTCCTCCTCCACCATACTATTATAAGTCACCACCACCACCGTCACCATCTCCCCCACCACCCTACTACTACAAGTCACCACCACCACCGTCACCATCTCCTCCACCACCTTATTATTACAAGTCTCCACCACCACCATCACCATCACCTCCACCACCCTATTACTACAAGTCTCCTCCACCACCGTCACCTTCTCCCCCTCCACCATACTACTACAAATCACCACCACCTCCATCACCATCTCCTCCACCACCCTACTACTACAAGTCTCCTCCACCACCATCACCATCTCCCCCTCCACCATACTACTACAAATCACCACCACCTCCATCACCATCTCCTCCACCACCCTACTACTACAAGTCTCCTCCACCACCATCCCCCTCACCACCGCCACCCTACTACTACAAGTCCCCTCCTCCACCGTCACCTTCTCCACCACCTCCGTACTACTACCACTCTCCCCCTCCACCCGTGAAATCACCTCCTCCACCAGTATACATTTACGCTTCACCACCACCTCCCATCCACTACTAAGAAACTTCAAGAGTTCAATCATTCTCCACAATCAATCAAGTGAGTTGACATTTGAATTGTGATTTTTTTTCATAGATTAATTTTGTCTAATTCTTTTCTTTAAATTATGGCTCTAATTTTCGTTTTGGTTGTTTCTTTTCAGGTTTTAGTTTGAAGCACAAAATAAGCGTCAATGGAACAATGCTTCATAGTGTTTAATTATTTGTAATTTATTGTTTGTATTGAGGATATCCTCATTTTTATTCATTCCTACTAATTAAATTGTATTTTTTTAGTTTGTGCACGAATCAATAAGAAGATCATAACCATGATTATTTCTCACACGCAAAATTCATCAATAATAACTAAGTACTGAATAAAATTTCGATTCAAAATTCGAAATCGTTATAATTATAAAGGAAAATGACTTTCACCTAAAGTGAAAAAAGGAATATTGCAGAAAAAAATATTCGGCATAACAATATAAATGTGTTTTTTAACTTGACTTTAATAGGTATTTACGTACTCAAACTTTGAGTGCGCACAAGTAGACACTTAAAAACTTGTATAAAGTTGAATAATTAGACGCACACGTCTTATGTGACATATTACACGTAGGATAGCACATGTAGGATGCAAATTGTCCACATAAGACGTCATGTAAGAGGTATGTATCTGCTTGTTCAATTTTGTACAAGTTTGAATAACTATTTATATACATCCAAATTTAAAGGACATAGATATCGGTCAAAATCAAATTATAAATCATATTTATTTATGTATAATGCCAAAATATTTTCTTACAACCAAATATCAAAAAATTTAAAATAAAACATATAAAATTTTACATCATAATGCGCCCTAAAAGGATAAAAATCCATGTATAGTTTGTTCTATGCTTTTGATGATCCTTTTTTTGCTCAACATATTGGACCAATAAAAAGCTGCAAAAAAAATTATTAAGTATTGCATCCACATGTAGTTAATTTCATCATTGAAAAATTCACATGCATTTTCAAATATTATTACAATGAAAATATAAGGAAAAAAAATAATATAGTTACAAAATATATATGTTATTTTTATAAAACTATATTGTTAATCCATATAATCTCAAGATAATATAATTCTGAAAATAATTTATAAGTTGAATATATTTCGTCTAATATTATAAAAATCAAAATCAAAATTCATTAGTAATTGAGGGAACAAACATATACTAATCCTCGTTAAGAAATAATAATAATAAAAAATAAAGTCAACTAGGGAAATAATNAATATTATAAAAATCAAAATCAAAATTCATTAGTAATTGAGGGAACAAACATATACTAATCCTCATTAAGAAATAATAAAAAAAATAAATAAAGTCAACTAAGGAAATAAGTGAACTTATGTCGGCTTGTAATTTTAAATTAGTGTAATGTCAGGACTAATATCCAATATTCCCTGTAATTAAACAAAAATGACAGAAATGTTTTCTTGTATTATTAATTTAATGTTATATACACTTAAAAATTCAGAAAATTGTAATAAACAAAATAAATATGATTAGGTAATTCTTAATTTAATTTCAGGGGGTATACATCTGGTCTTTTTTATTATAATTATCTGTGTTAAAATTTATCGACTCAACTAATTCAAATTTTTGATTCCTACCATCAATTTCTCCATTTTTTAGATTCAAACTCAAGAGCTCGTTAATTTAAAGAAATATCTCATCCACCTCATGATATTCCATAATGTTATGCAAAAGAACATGCTACATAAATAATTATTTTTGTAAATAGAAAAACACAAATAATTGTGAGATCTCACTCTATATGAGACAAAACAAAAAGTTCAAAAATGCAAGAGAAGTGGAAATAATTTTAAATTAGCACTCACTTGTCTTAAACCATTTTATGATATGTTTATATTTATTACTTGTTAAAGAAGTTGCATGGAAAATTCAAAGTGATCTAGTAATGGACTTAAAAAATAAAAAATAAAAAATTTATCTAGCTGTTTTAAGTTCTTAATATTTTTTTAATCATTGATTAACAATCAGATTAATTGAATTGGTCACTTGTTGACAACTCTATACCAGCTAGTAGTTATTCATAAAATGTTACTATAAATACTTTGTACATTCAATCAACTAAATTCATCACTTCTCAACTATAACACACTAGTTTTTCTCTCTTCTTTTTTTTCTTTAACTTTTCAAGTTTTTGTAGCCATATTTGAGGGGTTGGTGGTGGTGTTTTCCGGCGAAAAATGAAGTTTAATGGTGGCGGCCCCATGAGGGGTCGTCATTTGCGGCTGATCTTAGTGGCGTTGGCTGTGTTGGTTGTTGCTAATGTAGTGTCGGCTGACCCTTATGTGTACTCTTCTCCACCACCTCCAACGTATGAGTACAAGTCACCACCACCTCCTTCTCCTTCTCCGCCTCCACCTTACGTGTACAAATCTCCACCTCCTCCTTCACCTTCTCCCCCGCCTCCATATGTTTATAAATCACCTCCTCCTCCTTCTCCGTCTCCACCACCACCATATGTATATAAGTCTCCACCACCTCCATCGCCTTCTCCACCACCACCATATGTATACAAGTCTCCACCTCCCCCAGAGCCATCACCACCTCCACCATATTACTATAAATCTCCTCCGCCACCTTCACCTTCACCTCCGCCACCATATTATTACAAATCTCCACCACCACCCTCACCTTCACCACCGCCACCATACTACTATAAATCTCCACCACCTCCTTCGCCTTCTCCACCACCACCTTACTATTACAAATCTCCTCCACCACCATCACCGTCACCTCCACCACCCTACTACTATAAATCTCCACCACCTCCTAAGTCTTCACCACCCCCACCTTACTACTACAACTCCCCACCCCCACCCAAGAAGTCACCTCCACCACCATATTACTATAGTTCTCCATCACCCCCGAAGAAGTCTCCTCCTCCACCATACTACTACAACTCTCCTCCACCACCAAAGAAATCACCTCCTCCACCATATCACTACACTTCTCCACCACCACCGGCTAAGTCACCTCCTCCACCATACTACTACATCTCTCCTCCACCACCTAAGAAATCGCCTCCTCCACCGTATCACTACACTTCTCCACCACCACCGGCTAAGTCACCTCCTCCACCATACTACTACAACTCTCCTCCACCACCAAAGGAATCACCTCCTCCACCGTATCACTACACTTCTCCACCACCACCAGCTAAGTCGTCTCCTTCACCATACTACTACACTTCACCACCACCACCCACTCACTATTATCCTCCACATCATCACTTTGTGGTCAAGGTTGTTGGAAAAGTTTACTGTTTTAGATGCTATGATAAGGATTACCCAGAAAAGTCTCATGCTAAGAAACACCTCAAAGGTACAAATATATACTTCAAAAAAAGAATTTCTTTACAGTTTACTATTCATCATTAGAAGTGTATTTGTAAATTCAATTTATTTTTAGTATTAATTGATTATTATTTCTTCTTTCAATGAATTAGATGCTGTTGTTGAGGTAACTTGCAAAGCTGGTGACAAGAAAATTGTGAGTTATGGTACCACTAAGAACAATGGTAAATTTAGCATCACAGTTGAAGGATTTGAATATCGCAAATATGGAGCAAAGGCTTGCAAGGCTAAACTCCACAGTGCTCCTAAGGATTCAAAGTGTAGCATTCCTACAAATCTTCATTGGGGAATTAAGGGTGCTAACCTCAAAGTGAAGTCAAAGAATAAATATGAAGTTGTTCTCAAAGCTAAACCATTTGCTTATGGTTCTAAGACACCTTATGCAAAATGCCTAAAACCCAAGCCTACACCTGCTCCGTACTATTACAAATCTCCTCCTCCTCCGTCACCAAAATATGTTTACAAGTCACCACCTCCCCCAACACCTACATACCTTTATAAATCTCCACCACCACCAACTAAGTCTCCACCACATTACTATTACAAATCTCCTCCTCCACCATCACCAAAACCTACACCAGTATACTATTATAAATCACCACCACCGCCATCACCAAAACCTGCACCAGTATACTATTATAAGTCACCACCACCGCCATCACCTTCTCCCCCACCTCCTTATTACTACAAGTCTCCTCCACCACCATCACCAAAACCTGCACCAGTATACTATTATAAATCACCACCACCGCCATCACCAAAACCTGCTCCAGTATACTATTATAAGTCACCACCACCACCATCACCTTCTCCCCCACCTCCTTACTACTACAAGTCTCCTCCACCACCATCACCAAAACCTGCACCTATATACTATTATAAATCACCACCACCACCATCACCATCTCCTCCTCCACCATACTACTACAAGTCTCCACCACCACCATCACCATCTCCGCCACCACCATACTACTACAAGTCCCCACCCCCACCATCACCGTCTCCTCCACCACCTTACTATTATAAGTCCCCACCGCCACCATCACCTTCTCCCCCTCCACCATACTACTACAAGTCTCCTCCGCCCCCATCGCCATCTCCTCCACCACCATACTACTACAAGTCTCCTCCACCCCCATCGCCATCTCCTCCACCACCATACTACTACAAGTCTCCTCCACCCCCATTGCCATCTCCTCCACCACCATACTACTACAAGTCTCCTCCACCTCCATCGCCATCTCCTCCACCACCATATTACTACAAGTCTCCTCCACCCCCATCCCCATCTCCTCCACCACCTTACTACTACAAGTCTCCACCACCCCCATCACCATCACCTCCACCACCCTACTATTACAAGTCTCCTCCTCCACCATTTCCATCACCACCTCCACCTTACTACTACAAGTCACCACCTCCACCGTCACCTTCTCCTCCACCTCCCTACTATTACCACTCACCACCTCCACCAGTAAAATCTCCTCCTCCCCCCTACTACTACAACTCACCTCCTCCACCCGTGAAATCACCCCCTCCACCAGTATACATGTACGCCTCCCCACCACCTCCGACCCACTACTAAGTTCTAAAAAGAGCTTAGCCATTCTCCATAACCAATTATGTAAGTGACTCTTTCTATTTTCCTATGAGATCAACCTTTTATTCTTCTTATATTTCAATTAAGGCTCTAACATTGTGTTTTATTTTTCATTTTTTAGATCCTAGTTTGAGGAGAAGCTCCAAACATCATTGGGATAAAGCAGTCAACATGGAGCAATTTGTTTCTTCTCTTGTGGCTTTCTTGCACATTGTTATCATTGTATCAACAACTTATTTAATTATTCCTCATAGGAAGAAAATAATTTGTTAGTGGTCCTTTAAGGTGTATCTCACTTTGATATCTTAAGGCTTTAATTTATTCATTTTTCCATTAGTTATAACTACTTGTTTTGTGTATCTTCATGTGCTTTATGTACCAAATCAATAAAAGATAAAATTTGTTCTTTTTCATATTCTTGTTGATTTATAAGTAAGTTTTCACTTTCTTGACTAATCCAATGTAATGCAGAATTATCAAGAATCTCCCATCACCCCAATATTTATATTGTAAATCTATCAAAACCGGTTCACAATTAGATTTTCGTGAGGTAGAGAGGTTGTTTTTTATAGACCCTCGGCTCAAAAAAATGTCACTAATGAAGAAAAAGAGAGAAAATATAACAATGTACAAGACAAGTATAGCAACAGATATTAACGCATGTTGGCCTTAGTAAGCTATGTACTTATACCATGTCATACTTAATTCACCTCCGCCCCCAAATTTCTATGGCCTACCTCTGCCTCTCCTAATTACGCATTACTTAAATAAGTTACATTTTTCAATAATAATTGCGTACTCTTTTAACTTGATTAATATTTTTTTCAAATGCTAGTGTGCTTGGAGTTCAATATTGCTTATAGTACGAGTTTTCAAATACATTTGTATACTTAGATGATAATTTACAGGCATTATATGCGTAAGCAAATCATATTCCTTCATATATTTTACACTAGGTTGTCACCTTTAATATTTTATCAAGAGTAATAGTATGCAACTGTCATTTTAGTCAAGCTTTTCATCTTTGGAGCTTCTCACTTTTAGTAATACTACACATGCTTTGCACGCGATTCTTGTCAAATGTATGAATTACTGTCGAAATCACATTTTAATCACTATCGCAAGCTATTACAAAAATACTATATAATTTAAAATAGATGAATCAATCAATGTATTCAAATAACTTTCTTTATTCTATGTCAAATTATTAGACATTTGATGAAGCTGCAAAATTTTGTTTGGTAACTAAAATAATGAGTTATATTTTTAAGTTATGAGGTCCAAACATATGACTTGAATTTGTCAGTATGTTATCTTGTAATCTTGTAGAGCATTCAAATTTTACTCTGTTTGGATGAATTCTCGAGTTTTAAACATGTGTGATTCTTTCTCCTTTTGTAACTAGTCTCTATGGGTCTATTAACTCGACACGCGTATGTTTCTTTTGAAACCAACATAGGAAAACTATATGACTAATTCATGTTCATCGGAAAAAAAAAGAGAGTAGGAAACTATATAATTAATTCTGCTTTGTTTTGACAATGCTGCAATATTGCCACACATTCTGTTTATATCCTGGCAAATCTTGGCCTGTTTGTTTGCACCATTTGGCAATTTGTTTACTTGGAGAACTCTCAATTTTGCTCATAGCTCAATTTTTACTGCAAAAATCAATAAATAATTCCCAGATAGACAAATGCTTATTATTGTAAATGTTATTTCCTTCAATCTTCACTTGTTTCGTANTCCTGGCAAATCTTGGCCTGTTTGTTTGCACCATTTGGCAATTTGTTTACTTGGAGAACTCTCAGTTTTGCTCATAGCTCAATTTTTACTGCAAAAATCAATAAATAATTCCCAGATAGACAAATGCTTATTATTGTAAATGTTATTTCCTTCAATCTTCACTTGTTTCGTAAGTGAAACATGTACAATCTTACGCAAATTCGTGTTATTTACTTTCAAGTTTCACAATATCATGTTTTTTTAATTATTTTTCGTATAAGTTTTGAATATATAAATATTTTGTTTAAAATATCGATTTAATGTAATCTATTTTAACTTTAGAAATTAGTCAAATTGATTTTTGAAAAGCGTAACGTGAAAATTAAAGTGGATTGACAGAGTATTTCTTACCAAATGAGCATAACACAACTCATTGTTTAATACTACGATTTACTACTCTTCTTTTTTCCGCTTCTACTTTTTCTTCTTGATTATCAATTTTCAACATTTTTTCGATTATCCTCACTTGCAACTTCTAACTTTCTTATCTTCTCATCTTGAATTGTGCGATTTCCCTAATTCGATTTTCGATTGTGAGCTTCCATCTTAGTAAGTTGGTTCTTAAATAGCATTAAAAGATTTGCTCCATTATGATATTTATGATCACGATTAAAAGTTATATGATTTCTACATTAAGGTTATGAATGACTTTCCATATCATAACTTATCAAATTCTTCCAGTACGAAATTTATGATTACAATTAAAAGCAATATCAATGTACTCATTTATTAATTAAGTAGAGGGACAAAATGGTAATTCAACTTTGCAGTTTGAATCTTCCCACTTATAATAATACTAGCGGAATTTTTAGTGACGATTATAGTTGCCCCAAATGCATATTTTAGCTGTGTATATGATTTAGTGGCAATTTCTAATGCCACTAAATGTACTTTTTGTTGTGCCTTTATAGGAATTAGTGGCAGTTTTAGTTTCCACTTATTCTTTCTTTTAGTGGCTAATTTATATGATTTAGTAGCGACCACAACTGCCTCTAAACTCTTTATTTTTTTGTCAGTAAAAGTGACGCCGCTAAAACCTTTAGTTTTTGTTACTAATAGTCGCTTTTAGTACTAAAACATCAACTTTTGTCGCTAAAAGTAAAAATTAGTGGCGACTCAACCGTGGCTAAAACCTTCAATTTTTGTCGCTAAAAACCTTTTAACGACGACATTCATAAGTTTTAGCGGCGACCAAAGTCGCCACTAAAAGTAACTTTTAGAGACGGGATTCAAGTCGCCGCTAATACCGACGACATTCATAGCTTTTAGCGGCGATCAAAGTCGCCACTAAAAGTAACTTTTAGCGACGAAATTCATAACTTTAGCGACGGGATTCGAGTCGCCGCTAATACCGACTTTTAGCGACGACATTCATAAGTTTTAGCGGCGACAAAAGTCGCCACTAAAAGAAACTTTTAGCGACGAAATTCATAATTTTAGCGACGGGATTCAAGCCGCCGCTAATACCGACTATTAGCGACGACATTCACAGGTTTTAGCGGCGATCAAAGTCGCCACTAAAAGTAATTTTTAGCGACGAAATTCATAATTTTTAGCGACGGGATTCGAGTCGCCGCTAATACCGACTTTTAGCGACGACATTCATAAGTTTTAGCGACGGGATTCAAGTCGCTCCAATACCGACTTTTAGCGACGCCATTCATAAGTTTAGCGGCGGTCAAAGTCGCCACTAAAAGTAACTTTTAGCGACGACATTCATAACTTTTGGCGACGGGATTGAAGTCGCCGCTAATACTGTCTCTTAGCGACGACATTCATAAGTTTTAGCGGCGGTCAAAGTCGCCATTAAAAGTAACTTTTAGCGACGAAATTCATAACTTTTAGCGACGGGATTCAAGTCGCCGTTAATACCGACTTTTAGCGACGGATATGTCGCCTCCAATATTGACTTTAGCGTACATTCATACCTTTTTAGCGACGACTTTCATATCTTTTAGCGGCGATAAAGTCGCCACTAAAAGAGACTTTTAGCGACCAAATTCACAACTTTTAGCGACGACTATACTTTAGCCTTTAATTTCTGTAAGTAAAAGACTTTTTGCGGCCACTAAAAACTGCCGCTAACCTTTATTTTGGTAGCTAAAACTTTTAGCTGTTGTGACTAAACGAGACTATTAACGGCGACTTAAACCACCGCTAAAACCTTTAGTTTTAGTCGCGGCGACAATTTTAGATACCACAAATACTATCTTTTAGCTTCAATAGTTTAATGATTCAGTCGTTATTTTAGTTGTCATTAATACAACCAATCTTGTAACAATAATTGTAATATGATTTTGTGGCGGTTTTGGTGACATGAATATGAACTTTTAGCGACGTTCGTTATGTGAATTCTTGGCACGTTTTTGTTCCATTAGTTCTTTCTTTTAGCCGCGATTATAACAAGAATTAGTGTCTTATTTCTTTTGCAATTATACTTTGCTTTAGCAACGACTCTAATATCAATCAGTGGTTGTTTTTGAGTTACGTTTTAGCAGTGACTCAAATTTAAAGAGGAAAAAACAAAAGGCACAGACCATGAGAGGGAGGGAAGTATTTGCACTGACAAATCCTATGATTTACAAATTATGTATAACGAAGTATGCATCATATTTTTCTCCAAAATAAGATAATACTTATTTCTGACAAAAGTAAAGACAATTTACATATTCATTGCTTCATATATCATAACATATACATATACAATATAGAAAATTAGAGTAGAAACAAAAAAGAAAAATGTCAATGAAGAGGATATAATATAATACTATAATATAATACGATTATGAAAACAATAACAACAAAAAAATAGTGCAATAATCGAAACACCATAAAAACATTTGGTGGTAGAAAACAAAAGGAAGACAGTACAAGAATAAGAGTACTACTACGACAGACACTACTAAGTTTAAACCCTTCGAAAAGCGAGAGAACACTCCAATATAACCTTTTACCTTAATCTGCAATCTCCGTGCTTAAGCATTTTGTATAATTGATGAAATCAGTTTCTTTTTTCTTCTTAGTTATGAAAGACGAATTAGCTTATATATTTGTCAATAATAATTTTACCTCAAGCACATAATATTTACAAGTCAAAAGTTTACCTAGAATTCTGTAGACAGGTCAAAAGTTGTGTTGGAGAATGGAGAGACATTCTTAAAATGTGTTTTAAAACACCTTGTCATTTTTAGTATTTAATATAATATAATATAACAATTATTTAATATTTAATTGCTTACATATATTATAACATTTTGAATTAAGATAGGGCAAAATAGTATTTCAACTTTTACTTTTGTGACTTTCCACTTGTAATAATATATGAAAATGAATATGAATGATATATGATCAAGTGGCAAAAAGAGGAACACCATAAACAAGTGATCCTCGAGTGTGTACAAAGGCACAACAGCAAAACATTACAAGGGGTCCTGTGAGCAATCTTTGACCCCCAAATGGCAGATAAAAGGAAATGCAATTGCAGAACAAAGTTGAAGAAAAGGAATCAACATATACTCTCCTCTATAACTTTTATCATGGAAAACTACAGGCACCCAAAAAGTATCAACTCTACAACAGAGGGTGAGTTCAATAGGCTTACCGACTAGTAAACATTCCCGATAATATGACACAAAGGTTTCTTACTTTCAGAATTGGGCTAAATTTCATTGGTATCCTCCACCATATGGTTGTTGGCCATAGGGACCCATGCCCATTCGCGGATTGTAACCTCCCTGCATGGGAGCTCCAGGTCCAGGGGGGAATCCGGAAGGCTGTTGCATCTGAAATCCTTGACCCATGTTCATTCCCATGCCCATGTTGTTCATAGGTCTGTTCATCCCCATGCCGCCATAAGGCTGGTTCCCTCCATATGCTCCCATGCCAGGACCCCCCGCAGGGCCACCACCAGCCATACCCATACTACCCATACCTATACCCATGCCCATGCCCATACCAGAACCTACCATTGGGTTTGGTGGAGCCCGTAGTGCACCTGCACCAGCTCGGCCAACTCCGGTACCTGAACCCATTGCTTTGCCCATGTTAATAGTTGATATCACGGGGGCTGTACTGGGTTTCTCCATCCTTTTCTCCTTGCGATTAATAGCATCAAAATCAACTCCGATATCAGCTAATGGATTTGTTTTAGCTGCATAACAAAAATTGCAATGACATAAACAAGGGAACAAAGAAAGATATTCACATAGATCACAAAAGAAAACACTTACTTCCAGAAATGTTCAAATTGACCAGTCCACGGCTCAATGTATCTGCCCAAACGGTAGACTTTGTCTCGAATTTGTCTTTGGCTGGTTGGGTGTTGGCGACAAGAGCTGTTGAAGCTGGAGTAGTTTGTGTCAGCACTAGAGCATTACTTGTTTGATTTTGTGAAGATTGAAGATGCATCTGTGACGGCATGTGGGTTGCACCAGTTGGCTGTGAAAGGTAGGGTTGTCCGGCAGATGTTTGACCCATTTGGTTACCAAATGGACCTGTAGATCCTAATCCTGTGTTGTAACCACCAGCATTGGCATTGCTCTGCACAGAGCCGGCAGGAATCTGATAACCAGACTGTGGAAAGTAACCTGCTGCAGGTTGGAAACCAGATGTGGGTTGACCACCTGTGGGTCCAAAACCAGTCTGTGATGCTTGACCAGGTTGAGTTGGGTAGCCTCCATAGGATGGAGAATTGTTTGCTTGACCAGAAAAGCCCACTGAAGATGCAGTTTGACCTTGAATCGGAAAACTGGTTTGTGGAGACTGTTGGCCAGGCTGAGCTGCAAAAACTGTCAGGGCTCCAGCCTGGCCAGGAGGTGCCATGTAACCTGTCTGTTGTGTAGTTGGTCCACCATAAGACTCAAAACCTGTCTGTGTTGCAGGTTGGACACTTGGGATTGCATGATCACCAGGAGGTGAAGGACCAGATGGTGGGAGAATATCAGCCAGTATATCGATCTCCTGGTTCGAGGTGGACAGCTCCTGCTGAGCATATTGCATATTAGTTGGATCAAACTGACTATATGTTGCATTTGAGATCTCAGCACCCTGAGGGGCTGATTGAGGAAGCTCAGGGTTTTGATTTGGATTTGGATGGAAAGCTGGAGTAGTGTTCTGCAAATGAGTTTGCACATTATTCGAGGTCATAGCCCTAAAAGGACCATCACCAAAAGGATCCTCGAACATCTGCAAGAAAAATCACACATTTCATTCAGTAAGTTATATGTGGAAGGGCAGGATCGTATATGTTGCAACACAAAACAGATGGTTAAGACATCAAATGTATTGTCTTATTCACCTGGTTAGAACCAGTAGATACTGATGATGCTTCCCCAAACGTGGTCTCAGTACCAGTGGTCCCAGATGGATTAACCTCGGAAGCACTCGAAGCTGCAGGTACAAGGGCTAATGCATTGGAGAATGGATCACATAAGGAACCAAGTAAATCCATTTCGCCGCCAGAAGTAGTTGACGCGGGACCATTTGATGGAACTGGGGGCGCTGCTCATACAGGAGAAAAGTAACTTGCATTAGAATGGTAAACAAATCATCTTGTTGCAAGTACTAGTGAAATTAGCTTGAATACACAACAACAGAGCAATTTGCTTGTGCTCTATAAAGGAAATCTGAGGATCTTTCATTAAATTGCTGGTAACACCTTACAATCTTGTGCTCAGTACTGATGAAACTGGTTTATATACATACACAAAATACAGGACATTGATCCTTAAAGTCACTCAGTTCCAATGCGAACTTCAGGTTGGTATTAATTATGCATTAAGGCTCTTTGCAGAGGTTATCCTCAAATAAGATTCTTTTTCTGCTGACAGAACTCAAGTTAAAGACTGATAGGGCTTTATTAAGATGAGAAGATAAGAGGTGCATGTAAATGAAGTGGCCACACGTTAATTTTGGTTTCTAAGGAACAGAAATTGAGTGAAAAGGTGGGTCCTAAAAGATATATACTGTAATAATTCTCCTTGTGCAAAAAGAAGGACCATCTTAATCGTACAAGTTATACCTGTACCAGCACAGCCTATGTCTAAAAACATCCTGTGTATTTTAATTTTCCTTCCTATAACAAACATGCAATTTCCAACTTCAGCCAACTCTACCAAAAATGTTTTCACACATTTGAATTATCTAATACTTCAACCAAAATCATAACTTTTAGAGTCTGGTTGGTCCCAATTGTTTATTCAATCAAGCAACATTTCCTGCCGCAAGATTTGACCGGCAGATAAAGTGCAAGTTACTTTCTCAAAATACCACATTCAAGGAAATCTAGTTACTGAAGACAAAATGGAAAACCAGTATCGACTCAAACATCAAGCACAGTTACTCCTTAGTGAGGGTTGTTTTACCTGCTGTAAAAGATGCACGGGGATCAAATTCATCAAAACTCTCAGCAACCGTGTTTTCTGGTGGTGGGGCAGGGGCTGCTGCTGGAGACGGTGGTGAAGCAGTAGCTGCGGCTGGAGCTGGTGGTGGAGCAGTAGCTGGTGCAGGAGCAGGCACAGTGACTGGGCTCGGACTGGCACTTGCATGAGGAGAAGAAGATTTGGGCGCAGATGCTGAAGAAGTTTCTACATCCCTTTTGACATATGATAATAACATCAATATAAAAATTTCAAGAGAATAAATGAGGAAAAAAAGATCCTTTTTCACAACTATTACCTTTCACTGTGTGTTGGGCTGCGTGAACCACCAACGGCTTCCTCATAACTAGGAGGTGCACTAAGGTTCTGCTCAGAAAACCTCCTTTCAAGCGGCCTACTCACAACAGTTGAATCAAAAATGTAAACCTTGGCAAATAAATAAGACCATTTTCTATAAAAGAATACTTAATGACGAAATTATATTAGAATAATATTAGAGCACAATAATAATACGATCCATCCTGAGAACGAGCCTCAGCCCTAGCACCACTTCCTTTGTTTGTCATGATGATCAAATTAATGTCACAGGCAAGGATCAAAAACTTAATAAATGTGCAGAGATAATACACATCAATTGCAGAGTAATGGCAACAGAAAATACCCTGGTTTGCAGAATTCTATTCATTTCTATTAAAATCATCTAACTAGTAACAAATTACAAAAACATGCGCCTATTTAAACAAAAGGTGAGAAGACAAACCTAGAAGAATATTGACCATCGTCATCATTGGTGTGATCCCTGTACCGGTCAGAACTTCTACTTCTTGATCCATAATTATAATCATCAGTGCTCCGACTTCTTCCACGATAATCATCATCTTTGTTTCCATCTCGGCTGCGGTCATCATAATCTCTACCATAGCGATCCCCATCACGGCTGTTTGAGTCTCCATATCTGCCATTTTTGTCTTCATCTCTGTAGCCCCATTCCCTTTCCCTCCCATAACCACTTCTTTCATCATCTCTTCCTCCATAACGATCCTCATCAAATCTGTCACCATATCCTCCTGAACCTGATTGTGAACCAGGGCGATACATACCGCCAGCTGACGTGTTGCGGAATCTATCAAGATGATAAAATTTGTCAGAACACATTACCTTTGTAGACAGTACCACTAAAATAAGAAATTAAATGGCTACGGTTGTCATCAGAATATAGTCATACGTATAGCTTAGAACAGTCATAGGTATAGCTAATTTTTTGTGATACTATTGTATCAATAAGAAATTAATTCCTTAAACTATAAAAGATGAGCACTTTGAAATGAATGTAGACTTCATACTATTTGTGATGTCCCTAAATATAGATAGCTAGAACTTGAGCTTTTTAACAAGTTGATTTTAATACTCTCCCTCTCTCTCCCTTTCGAGAAGTACCAGAAATTCTTTTCATCCCTTAGTAACAGACAAAGCTTGTTGAAATGCACTTCTAAAATGTTGATCTAATGATATCTGATAGGCAAATTCAAGTACAAGGCAAGACTCCTTAAAATATCTGAAATATCATTCAACTCACTTTCCAAAAGGGACCTGTTAACTCTCAATGGGTACATCAGAAAACAGAGGTACTTATATAAACAGGACATCATACAAAGACAAATATTGGATACAGAGCTGGGTGCACAAGTAGCATGTGAAAAAATCTTATTTTTCAGATAATGGTACGCTTGAACTAGGCATTCCAAATATTCACATGCTTGAGCATACATAGCGTGTAGACATTAGACAGATGTTTCCCCTCAAATATAGAAATCTTGAGAAAATCTTATTTTTTTAGTAATATATGTTGGTTTGGATTAAAACACTATCAAAAATGTAGACATACTCATACACTGTTTTATGTCAAGACAATCTCACTTGAACCAAGGAACTCATTGGTACCGGGGCCAGTAAATTGAAGTACAGAAACAATATTTAACCAATAAAATTAACTAGGGAGAGAATATAGAGTATCATGCTGGCAAATAAAGTAAGATGTAGTCTTAAAAAGGAATGCTTATAAAGGGCATGAAGTACAACTCCTTTATATTTTTAAAAAAATTTTTTGTGGGGGGAAGGGGTGTGGTTTGTCGAAGGCGAAAAACGCAAGAAGACACCTTTGCTTGTCGGGGCTTAGTGCAAGAAAATGCAACGAAAGCATACCCTAGCGTAAAAAAGAAGAAAATAATTTTATACAAGAGACAAACTCAAAAACAAACAACAATGATATTGTATGCAAATTAACATATTATTTTGACGGCGATTTTAACTACTGATGCCCTTTAAGCGAAGATCAAGAGCCCCACTTGAAGGTTTTGTTGAGCCGAGCTCCTAGCCTGAGCTAATCTAGGTGGAGGGTTAAAGAGCATATGAAGCAGCTGTTTGACAACACCGCATGGAAGAGGGGAGGGGAGGGGAGGGGAAGGGAGAAATGTGAAGTCTAGAATTCCTAGTTGTGGCAGAAATACATGCATGACTGGATACAAAAGAGACGGATATGACTGAAGCAGAATTTTAGTAGAAAACCAAGTGAATAAGTTACACTTACTTGTCCCTATTAGAAGCTGCCTTTTGGCGAACTTCCTGAATTCTTTCCTTATCATTAACAAGAACCACAAGGCTCTGAGATTTCTTTCTGACATTGCTTCCCTGGTCTCTCCCACTGGAGTCGATATATTGAAAATCAGACAGTGTCTGGGCAAAGAGAAGATGAAGACAGTACTTTATTGTTTTCCCCAGATTCTACAATTTGGCAAAATATCTCATAAGACTAAAAATTTAACAAGAATGAAGAAACTTACAGATATTTGGTAAGCATGTTCCCGTATATCATCTACGACACGTTCAGACCCATGGGCTACCAAATATTCCAAAACAGTTAAACCCTGAAATTCATAGTCAAACATTAGATACATGATTTATGAAGCACTTTTGCATCTAGTGTTTATTAAAATGCATGAAAGCAAGCAAGCATGTTGTATGTATCTTTGTCTAACAAAGAGGGCAGAGTAATCTTGAACAGAGAAAGATTCAAGAAACATGATCAGACGTAATAAGTCCAAATTTAGCTAGAAAGAGTAAGCAAATTCAAGCAGCACAAACCTTGTAAACATGACGCCAATTTTTTCCAGTATCATTGATACGCTTCCAGACCACAGACATAATCATTTGGTACTCATGACTGCAAATTTCAAAAATTGAATCTCACATATAGATAATAAATAAATAAAATAATTTTTCATATATATCGACTAAGATGACTTAAGCTTACTAGTTCCTTGAAGCCTGAGCAATATCTGCAAGAAGTGATCCATGGGGACCCCAGGGCTCATTGCTAGTTGCATCTAGAACCTTGAAAGAAACCAAATAGAAAGATAATCAAATCATTGAGAACAGTATCTTGACCTTCTACACATTAGGAAACTTCCCTTCTACCATCTAACATATTGAACACCAAAAATATTGAAGACGAGGTCCGCCAAAGAAAGGAGAAATGAGATTTTCATGCGTCCACTTTGAACACTTATTCAGCAGCAAACAAATGTGCATACAAATAGGCTTTTGGGCCTTAGTGCGGCACTGAAATAACCTTACGTTCCATAAGGTAAGAAACCCAAGTAAAGAAAAATAACTTAAACACAACCACAAACCAGAAAGGCTACCAATGCTGGAACTAAGGAAGAGTCAATTATTGCAGAAGACTCAAGTTATGTAAAGATCTTTTCCTTCTCCTTAGTCCTATCATTATACCAATATGTGTTCCATAAACTCAAAACAGATTTGATACTGCCATATCTTTACTACTGTTGGCAAGAAGAGAGCAATCAGCCAAGCACTCATGGTTTTAATACTGTTAAAGCTATTCACATTATTTAAGTGGCATAAAAGAGAATCGTCTCACAGTTTCAAAAAAAAAAACCAAATTTTCAGAAAAAAGAGAATCATCTCACAAGAAAGGCTAGCCATGGTGACTAGGTATGTTTGGTGCATAACTAGAACAAGCACTTCAAAACAATATGCTCTACTTGAATGAAGGCATGAAACTCAGCTCCAGGCAACATGCCTCCTCAGCTATGTTGCCCAAACTCTTCAAAAATGCCAATGGGTGCATGTCAAATCCTCCAAAAATAGTGTACTTCTGGAGGATTCGACACGGGGTGAGGCAGCATTTTTGGAGAGTACGAGCAACATAGCTCTTCAGCAAACACAAGTATGTGCGTCACTTTCAAAGCCATAACCTCTATTCCATGAATAAATAAAGCATTACTCAAAGTCTATCTGTGAGAGAGGTCAATAGGACTATCTAATATCTATATTAGTTCTTCACCTTGGAACATCTCTTTGATAAAAAGGTTTTGACCATCTCTTTTTTGTAGTTACTCCCCATGATTTCTTCTTTTATATTTCCAGAGGCTTATGATTTTGCTTTGCATACATCTTTACTAAAACATTTCTCAAAGGATCAGAATCAAAATGCACTTCTTCGGCGTGTAGGTTGGTGCACTCATTGCCTACAAAGTAGTTAGTTGCAACCTCAAGCCTCACACTAAAGATTTGAAGTATTCCTAATTTTGAATCAGTGTACATACTACATTATAGTACATGTACTTATCTAAGTGTTTCAAAAGTGGGATAATGTTGACGTAGGTCTATCCCTGTCCTAGATTGACCTCAGTTAAATAAAGTCTCTAACTTTTGCTTAAAACAATATATTTTGGCACTGCCGGAATATGAAATACATTGCACTGACAAAAAGTACACAAAAGAATAAAGAGATGGACAAATAGAACTTACTTTTTGTTCTATTGAAGGGACTTTAAGAACCTTTTTATTCACTCCTCTCTTGCTGCAAGGAAAAAGTGAAAGCAACAAATGGCATATAAACAAAAGATTCAAAGTGAAAAAATCAACTACTTGCTTGGACTCTTCAAAAATACCCTTGGATTCGTGTTTGAGGATCCAACATGGGAGTTGTGGTATTTTTAAAAAGTTGGAGCAACATAGCAAATCAAAGACTAAACATCTACAAAATCAATCACGTGCTATTTTCTCCATACGTTACGAAAATTCGTAGATAGAGATATGAAAAACGCCAAGTGACTAGTCTGGCAGAGATATTTCTACACCAGTTACTTTGAAAAAGTGTAAGATTGGAATTGGCAAAAAACTTACAGGTCCCGCACGGTTTGATCAAATGCTTTCTTCATTTGGATATTGTATTCTTAGCCCCCAATTACTCAAGTGACGTCTGTAGGAACAAAACAAAACCGATTATATCCACGTGCCACTTTATCCTATTACTATCACCGAACACATTCAATTATTTCATTTTCCAGCATAACGCCAAGAACCAAATGAATCCTTCTATATTGGCATACTAAATCAATCAACCAACTACACCTCAATCTCAAATAACTCAAGGATCAACTATACAAAATGTTCTTTCTAGTCTACATTTATTTCCATGAATCAACAATCCCAACAATTTCAAAAATCCCATTTCGCGTAAAATCATAACCAAACCACTCAACAAGCATAAACCCAGAATTCCATTGACCTAAATATTCAGAATGAACAATCGCAACAATTCCAAAAAAAAAATCCCATTTTGCGGAAAATCATACACAAAGCACTCAACAACCATAAACCCAGAATTTCAAAACAAAAAATAAACATAATTCAGGTAACAACATAATTTCACACTTTTCATTTCATAAACAATTCAAATCAGCGGGAACAAACACAATCTAAATAACACAAAAACTCACAAATGTAAGCTAAACCCATTTCAATAAATCAACTAAACAGCTCAAATTACAGATCTAAATCCAAATCACATCAAAAACATAGTAATAGATTACGAAAATTGACAAAATTGATCGAAAAATACCAAATGAAAAGATCTAATTGAATGAATATGAGATCGAACCTGATCAGATCTGAGATGTGAAGATGTAGAGAGAGAAAGGGAGAGATATAGAGAGGGAAAAATTTGAGAAACAGAGAGAGAGGAGCTGTCGATTGTTGAAGACAGAGAGAAAATGGAGAAAAGGAGGGTGTAAAGGAAAGAGCAAAGACAGCGCACCTTACACGCAGGAATATCACGACTATATATTCTCTCCGTCTCAATTTATCTCGCCAACATATCGAGCACCTATCGAGTTTCAAAATTTATTTTCTATCCTAAATTTTCTAAAAACGTTCTTTTTTATGTCTTCGAATTATCAAAATACTTAATTTTACCTAATGTAAACTTTATTTCAATATAAATTTCATAATTANCTATCGAGTTTCAAAATTTATTTTCTATCCTAAATTTTCTAAAAACGTTCTTTTTTATGTCTTCTAATTATCAAAATACTTAATTTTACCTAATGTAAACTTCATTTCAATATAAATTTCATAATTGAATTTACGATTAAAAAATTTAGTTATTTCACTTTGAAATTTGAATCATATCGAGTAAATTAGGACAGAATATATTGAATATGGACCAAAAAAGAAACATATATTTTACTGTATTCGATATCCATATTAAAATCTGATTAAATATAAATTTGTGTCTTGATTTGATTTCCTAACCGCTACTTATTTTTATCTCTTTTTTTCCCTTTTTTGAAGGTTTTCTTCCTCATTGTATATGTGAAATGAAATGATTCGCACTTATCAAAGAATATAAAGTATTAGTAAAAAGAGTGAATGATTGACGTTGAAGGGTATGGGGAAAATTAGAAATACGTCAAAAAAAAATGATAGAGAGATGATGAGGCGGTGAATAACAAGCTCTCAGCTTATAGAAGACGTAAAGATCGAAAATTCTAGTAAATGACTAGTACTTATATCTCTTGTAGCTCCATTTTTTTCACTATTGTGNCACTTTGAAATTTGAATCATATCGAGTAAATTAGGACAGAATATATTGAATATGGACCAAAAAAAAAACATATATTTTACTGTATTCGATATTCATATTAAAATCTGATTAAATATAAATTTGTGTCTTGATTTGATTTCCTAACCGCTACTTATTTTTTCTCTCTATTTTTCTTTTTTTTGAAGGTTTTCTTCCTCATTGTATATGTGAAATGATTCGAACTTATCAAAGAATTTAAAGTATTAGTAAGAAGAGTGAATGATTGACGTTGAAGGATATGAGGAAAATTAGAAATACGTCAAAAAAATGATAGAAAGATGATGAGGCGGTGAATGACAAGCTCTCAGCTTATTGAAAACGTAAAGATCGAAAATTCTAGTAAATGGCTAGTACTTATATCTCTTGTAGCTCCATTTTTTTCACTATTGTGTTACTATTACTATTCATATTTTTATAAATATTGTATTTTTACTTTCTATTTTTGAAGTGAAAGATTTATCGAAACTAAAGTTTTTAATTATCAAGGCAAAAATAAAATCTAGTAGACTTTATTGTTGTTACATTTGTGTTTTTGTGAATAAGGTCAACCACCAGCAATTCAATTAAAGTTTATATTTATTGGTTTCATTAAAGCCAAAAGGGGTGAGACAAGACTATTCTTTTTTGGCTAAGTTCAATTTTTTGAATTATAGTATATCATAAATTTTACTATAAGATACACTAAATTTATTATATTTATCATAAAATTATGAAGATAATAGTTTAAACAGAGCATTGAAAGGGATATTAGTTTGAAGTAAAATATGCTTTTAAAAAAATAAATAATTTTTATACTTGCATTATATGTTCCAAACAAAACGATGGAAATTCTTTATTAATTGTGCTTTTATATAGTTATTTACAAATATTAATTCACGATTACTAATAATAAATAGTATTTACATTTACTATGGTTTAAATCTATCCTTCTTTAACTACTCCTAACGTAAATTAAGTCGATATAACATTAATTGGTTTTAATAAATGGATTATTTAATTTGAAATATTTCAATCTAAGAAGAAGTTATATACTTTTATATTAAAACCTTTATGAATTTATTATAGTCAAATAATTTAATGAGGTGAGGATGTTAATTAATTATCAAGAATCATTCAATATGTGAAATAAGATGTACGTCACAAAATTAAGTTTAAAACAAAAAATTTATATATTTGATTGATAATATAAATTATTAAACATCTTACTTCAACTTATTCCGTCTGACTTTATATTAATTTTATCTCAACTTTTCAGGTAAACTAAATTAATTCAAAAACTATAACTTTAAAACTATTTAGTTCAAAAACTATATAATATTTAAAATTTATATGGAAATACATATTATTTATTTAATTGACCTAGAATAAATAGTAAATAAATATAGGATATTAAAAAGCAAATGGAATATATAATTAACTTAATTATATGGTGGTGGTTTATATTTATAAAAAAGAAACTTAATATGAAAGGAAAAGTGATGTAAATGATGTCTATGTTATTCCTTTTTAAAAGCTCTATGTCTCTTATTTTTTAAAATAATAACATCTACTTTAAGAAATTAATTAAATTTGATCGCTTTTATTTTCGATGATTGATTTATTTAAAAATATTTTAAAATAAATTTAATTTTAAAAAATCCCACACTTTATAATAGTCATTCTATATTATTGACATGATCTTCGAATCTAATTGGTACATGAATATAAAATGCAATTTGACATAATATGAATATAATAATTTTTTTAAAACATGTGTTTTTCATATATATATATATATATATATATATATAGTCTTTATGAGCAAAACAAAAAAAAAATCTTAAGGATTGATGTGACTTGTGTTTGGTACATATAAAATTATTATTTAATAATAAAATAAAATATTTTCTTCTTTCTTCATGTTTAATCGAAAAATAAATTGGTTAAAAAAATGAAAACAATAATTTTATTAATTAAAGTAGAAAACTAATTAATTACTTCCACCTACCCAGCCTCCCCCCCCCCAGAGTGAGTTGTCGGTGATTTTATTTATTTTCTTTTTTTGTGATTTAGCTTTATGTTTTGGATTTTATTGTTTGAATATTTTTTAATTTTTAAATATTTATCACGATAATAACGATATATTTAGTATAATTCTATAAATAAAATACGATTTATAAAGGGAAATTATCAACGAAAGAAGAATAGTGTTACATCTAAGAAGATAAATGGAATATTAAATTTCACAACAATAATAACATAATTAGTAAAATTCACACACTAATTTTTTTTTTTTTATTAATGTTTTCTAAGTTTAAAGATTTTTTTAACTCAATTGGGGTAATTGTAAAAATGCAAAATTCACATTATTTCATCCTCCCACAATATTGGAAAAAATTAAATAAATTGAACTATAGAACAAATTAAAGTTTGAATCTTTACTCATTCGAGAATCTTGATTTATATCAATTTGGTACGAGAAAAGTAATTTTATCGTAAACTTTATATACTTAATAAGAATTTAAATTATATATGCTGACGATATATCATTTTTCTTAATACTATTTATATAGCTTAATTAGTTATAATAAGTTCTTACTCTATTTATCATGTTACCTAGCTTGATGGAAGTTACACGTCAAATTTGTCTTATGTTGACACCACTCTTTATGTATATTTTAAATTTAAAATTGGTAAGGATGTTAGACTTCGAATGCTATTAAAACTGAGAAATTAGAAAGATAGGACAAAATATGGACAGAGAAATTAGAAAGATTGAACGAAATAGCCTATCTTGAATACAAAATAAACTCTATCTAGCTTATCTATGATAAAATTAAGAGATTTTCTAGATAGAATATGAACTTTAATTTACACTTTTTTGATATAAGTTGAGATTAAGTTTTAGCCAAACATCACCAAATGATCAATGGCAAAAACTCTCCATAGTAAAGCATTAAAAGGAAAAACTCCTTTGCTATATTAAAGAAAATGTCTTCATGTTCTCCTCTTTGAACTTGCAAGCTCTTGTGATGATGATGATGACGACTTTTAATCAAATTGAGATAAGTTCCTAAGTCATGTACACATGAAGGGTTTTGCATGTTAAAGAAATCTAACAAGATTTCAACTCCAATATGAGTATAACATGAATAACTCCAGGGTACCTCGTATCTCCCACCAAAAACCCTAAAGTTCTCGTTTAGAAGAACACCAGGAAGCTTTGTGATAGGGTCATTCACGTTCACGATTCTCAATACTTTTACACCTAGCTCTTCACATCTTTCTTTAAAACCTGAGTTACCAACTCTGGGACCTCCAAAAGAAAATACTGTAACTGATATGTTGCTACTTTCTGACTCTGATACTGGCTCTGATACCAACTCTGATACTGATGATTTATATAGTTGATCACGTCTTTTTGTGGTTGCATGTTTGTTCAACCCTAATTCTGCGATGTCATATGCTAGTAAAAGGGCCAATGCACTCCCCATGCTATGTCCACCAATAGTTATACTTATTTCTTCGTTTTTATACATATTTATAACTCTTCCTATCTCAGAAAGTAATTGTTCACGACAACTTGTTAGACCAAACCTTTCACCCTCATTCGAGGTATACAAACTCAAAAATCCAGCTTCAACCTTAACCTCAGGCCTGAGGTTACTAGGATCAAGACGGGCAGGAGATAACGTGCTCATCAAGTTAGCTATCCATTCAGGATTAGTAACCGTTCCTCGAAATGTGATGAGCACATCTCTCCTGCCCAATCTCTTAGTTTCTTCATCATTTGAAATTGCAACATAACCTATCCATCTACCACTAGATGGTGATGAATTTTGACCAATGGATAAAACATTTATGTTTGTAGTTGCATAAATGTACTTTGTTATTTCATAGCCTGATTTTCCTAACCCTACTTTACTTAACATACTATTTTTTCCATACTTACAATTTAAGTATCTTTTTGAATTTGGATCAAGATCAAAAGCATTGTAACATGCAACAACAAACTCACCATACCTAATAATCTCCTCTTGTAGAAGTGAATCCAATGGATTCACTAAATTTTCCCAATTTCTTGATCCTTGAATTTCTCTCCACATGGTAGCTAATTTATTATTATTAATATTACTACTACTATTACTATGACTAAATGTGGTAGTGGTAGGCATAGTACAAGCCAATAGTGTCAATCTTGATGTTGATAATTTCACCTCATTTCCTTTGACCAAACATGACTTAGGTAGAAACTCACTTGAAAATGTAAATATTTTCATATTTGGTAACATAACTATTGTGAACACTATGAAAAATAGTTTGAGAATTTCGAATATCAGATGATTAAAGATATTTGAAGAAACGAAGCGAAAGAATAAGAGAGAGAGAGTTGAGAGAGGTGTATATGAATTTTCTTGATTCATATATGTGTATATATATTTGAAGTGTGATGCCACGGCCGGTGTGGATAAGGGGGTGGTGGGGGGAATAAAGGCTTGTTTGGCTTGGAATTTTGACTGGAAAAATTGAGAATTCTATAATATATGATAAATTAAATTAAAGTGGTCGGTTTAGCTTCAAGTATAGTTACTAGTTTATTTGTTTTATTTCAAATGAATTTATTTTTTAAAAGTGTACTATTTACGAAGCTAAAAATAATTAAGATGTATTGGAAAAATAAGTTGAAAATTTTATTAATTACTTTTATTAGGATTAGATTTAAGACCTTTACATCCAAATGTCTCTTTGCATGTAAAAATTTAGACAAATGGCAAAACCACTTGTCATGATATCATTTTTTTCAACCAATATAAATCTTCACATTTTTTCTTTTAGGAAATTGTGAATAGACCAACTTTCTGCATGGTCTCATCTTTTGATGATTTTTTTTTCTTATGGTTAAGTTATTATTTTGGTTTTATTATTATAATTTCCGCTAATAACTTGTTGATGTTAATTAATTTGTTAGATTCTTATGTCTTCTATTCAAAATACAAAATATTTTATATCGTTGAGATAGTTTTTTTAGGATAATATCCAATACAATTCAAATATTAATTTTCTATGTTAAGTATTAATATTTATCTTCCCAACAAAACATATGTAGTAATATTATATATATATATATATGATTTGAATTATCGATGACCTTCTAAAGTTAAATCAGTTTTCACTTAGATATTTCAACTGAATTTTTTTTTCAAGCACCTCATGTAATGTCCCATTGTGTATGACATATTTTACTGATATGACACAGTGATAGTACATAATGTACTCAATATTAGTGCGGAAAAGATTCATTTAATCATTTTTATTTTATTTATTTTTTATTTATTTTTTTGCATTTTTAAGTCACGATCTCACCGAACTTGAACTCCTTTCATGAAAAAATAAATTTGATGATGCTAGAGAGAAAAAAATATTCTGCATTGTCATTTAGTCATTGGCTATTTCTATTAAAATATTATTTTTAGAATTATTTTTAATTTACATACAACGTGTTTTTATTTAATTTATCACTTTAATATCATCGACAAATATATTACATATACCTTATATATTTGATTGATTGTTAAAAATATATTAAAATAATACAATACAGTATGACACAAAATACTCAAATAGATCAAATTTAATTAAAATATCTGAGTGAAAATTAATACTAATTTTACGAAATAAATTAGACCTTATATATTTATGCAACATATATACACACAAAAAAACCTTCTAGTTAGTAGGTAAGTTATCGCAGAGTCCTCTTGTTGGCAATTGGATATTAGAAATACAACTTGTTACCAATAAATGATGATCAGAGTCATATAATAAAAGTAGGTCATATTATTAATATATATACAATTGATCATATTGGAATTTATTATTTTTTTAATGTGTTTACGTCTTTATATTTTAAATTTGTGTTGCGAAAATTTTAGATTCATCATCATATGGAACTTTAACGCTCTTACAAAATAGAATTCAATTTTTAAGTCTTAATAGAATCGAGACATATGAGTCATTTAATTAAGGGGGTACGATCGAATTCTCTTTCATCCTAAAATAGAAGTGTAGAATAGGGTAAATAAGCTTCTAAGTTATATTTACGTAAGAAAAACAGTTATATGTGATAATGATTGTCGATGCAAAAATATTTTAAATCATATTTTTGATAGGATAATTTTTTACGGGAAAAAGGATAAATATATTTATGAACTATCGTAAATGGTATTTAGATACCTTTCGTGATACTTTTGGGACGTTGATATCTGTGCCATTAAAAAATTAGAGTACATATCCCCTTCACTCTAACGGAAGACTAAATAGGAACAAATGACACAATCTTATACGTTAATTTAGTATTTAGTAAATATCGGGATGGTGGATATGATTATGACATGTGTATGTCCGTTAGTATAAAGTGTATATATATACACTAATTTTTGGACGACAGGAACAACAATATCTCAAATTATAACGAATAATATATACATACTATTTACGATAGTTCGAAATATATCAATCTTTTTCCCATTTTTTATTACCAATTTCCATGTTGAATTTAGACCTTTCTAATTTCTTTCTCTTTTTTTTCTTTGTCAACATTTTCTATGGAACAAATATGAATACTTTTCTAGTTTGGTTCTTTTCATTATCTTTTTTTTTTGTATCTTTTTTTTTATTCCTTTATGATATTTATCAAAGAAAGTTATAAAAGAAGTTTTATATTTCTCCTATTCTATTGGAAAACCGTTTTTGAAAGTTTTTTTAAGAAAATCAATTCGACAAAAAGTGGTGTCTTTTGCTAATTGATTCCACAATTGATTATATGAGATAGTTCATGTTAAATTTGCATTTACTGTGTCTCATGTGACTCATTCTAACGAAAAACTAATTAGGAACACATGTCGTACGAAATTCTATTCGTCGATTCGATATTTATAAATATCGAATCTGTTAAGGACACATGTCGTACGAAATTTTATTCGCCGATTCTGTTAGTAAGATTATGATACATGTATGTCCATTAGTATAAAGAGTATATAAGCTCAAGTTTTTAGATCAGGAACACCAATGTTCAAAAATATAACGGAAGATGTCGTATGAAATTCTATTCATCGATTCGATATTTATAAATATCGAATCTGTTAAAGACACATGTCGTACGAAATTTTATTCGCCGATTATGTTAGTAAAATTATGATACATGTATGTCCATTAGTATAAAGAGTATATATGCTCAAGTTTTTAGATCAGAAACATCAATGTTCAAAAATATAACGAAAAATATCTACATGCTATTTACGATAATTCAAAGATATACTTGCCCTTTTTCTATTCTAAACATATAAAAAGTTTCTAAAGAAATCTATATGACACATTGACACCTTAGGTAAATTATTATAATTATATTCTCATGCACATGAAAAAAGGTGACATAATTTTCCACTTCTATTCCTTCTTGAATATTGCTTATGTTTGCAAATTCACGTGATTTCTTTTTAATGTACAAAATTTATTTCTTTCTGAGATGAACTAAGGTCTTGTTTAGTTTTATTAATTATTATAAGCATAGAAGAAATTAACCATTGAATCACTTATCATATTATCAATTAAATTAGTTTAGTCATGACTTATCTCGAGATAACTTATTTTCCAATCAAACAAGTCAATACCATACTAATCCATTGATTATATTGTTTTTTGAATCATAAATAGGAAAAAGGACCAAATTTATCACATAATTTTCATAAGCTTTTGCTAAGTTTTTTACAATTAAGAGCACTTGTCTCTAGTTCTTAATGGAGGGCAAACTATCATATATTTTTGAATAATTCAAGGATAAAATTTAATCGTTTTTCTTATTTAGTTAAAATAATATTTTGAGATCTGTTTTGTTAGTTGTGGGACCTTTTTCCTAGTAGCAAAAACCATAATAACAAAGATATTATTTAGTAAAAAATGTAATGAATTGAGTAAAACTAACTTATTTTAAATAATTCAGAGATATATTTGATCCTCTACGATTGTGATACTTATAATTTGTTAAGCTTTTTTTGATTTAAAATGGAGGGGAAATGTACTCATCTAAATCCACCACATGTGTTCATTCTCTAATCATCAAACTTATATTTGTGCATGTGTAAACTAGCCAAAGAAATTAAATTAAAAAACTTTTTTTTGGTCCATTTTTACTCGTTTTTAACTTTATTTTTGGAGATCTAGTTTGAACATAAGACCATATAATAAAAAAAAAATTTGGTTTGTTTCCTTTTTCAACTTTAAAGTAAGCAGACAATAAAAATATTAATACTGTTTATGTACTAGAAAGTTTCAACAAGTAGGACCTCATGTTCTTTACTTTTCCTTCTTCCTTCACTCTTTGCGATTTCGATCGCATCAGGTAAAAATTTATCCACACTCGATAAAATTACAAAAGTTAAAAATAATATGTTCATGACCAATATTTTAAACAAATACAACAATAGTTACGCCTCAATCTCAAACGAGATGAGGTCGGCTATATGAACTCTCACCGACAAATGTCGTGTGCTTATTGTTTTCTTCAATAAGGTACTTAATGTAGTCCAAGCTTATAAAGAAGACACCCTCAATGAGGTGAAACTAGTAAATAAGTTGTGAAACTTATACAAAAAATATGAAATCAATGTCAAGCACATAAATAGTGATACAAATGTGACTTCAAGTATTTCCCTTCACTCAAATAATCCACAAAAAAATACTCGATGAGAGCTTCCGAGAGCGTTTTTACTCTCCTTCACTCAAAACTGGAACGATGAGTGGTTTCAGCTGCGCAAGGTACACGATTGCCCACCTATTCAATGAAAAAAAAAACACGAAACGATGAGTTTTCTTCTCATCGTTGAATGCTAAATCTCAATTTAACAACGAAAATAGCAAATAGAGAATTATAACTCCAGTACATGTAACTTGCAATAACGACTTCTACTACGATCAAACTTCTCTATAATAACATCGTTTGTCCTAATACATAACATGAAAGATTGGTTCCCCAGAAAAAATGACTGTTATAGTGAAATGTTGATATAATCGAAACGTTAAACTCTAATGGTACTGTTGGTATGTACTAAAAGGTAGTCTATCTTTCTTAAACACTGTGTACAGTCCAACACTCCCATATAAAACGAACTGGAAGGAGTATTGAAAATTAAAGAACAGGACCCGACCCCCCGTATTCTTTGGTAAGTCAAAAATAAGAACATTTCTTATCGTGAAAAAGGAAAAAAAGCATATATAGCAACAATAAAATTTCATCATTGGATCAGAAGCTTATCAAGGACAAGCAAAATTAGCACTCTCCGCTTAGCATTACTTCGCGTACATAAAGCAGGAGGACAAGGAGAAGGAGAGAGAGAGTATGCGTATGTTTGTGTGAGCTTGAAGAATGGTAGTTCCCACTTCCCATCCCGGGAAGTCTTGAGACGAGCATCAAGATGAATGGATGAAAATTAAACATGTTTCATCTTCCAATACAGAGAAGCAAAGTAGTTGACAGCCCCATGATTCTTGAAAAGAAAATTACAAAAATAATGAACCCACGAGAGAAAACATTGAAAATCGTTACAAGTGCATTCATCTAAAGACAATTAAGAGAGGTAAATAATGACATCGTACGAAGGAGGGAGATCTCTGTGTTTAATTTTTAGGATATGGTAACATGTTGACTCAAACCCAAACTGTAAGATTGGAGGTGGATGGTGCTTTCTAGTTGAGCTACCCTCTCTTGTCAATCACAGAAGCATCAAAGTTTATATCTATGTTGCTCAGACTCTTCAAAACATCACTGGGTGCGTGACGATCTGACGGATCCTCCAAAAGCAATGCATTTTTGGAGGATCACAGGTGTGACAACATTTTTGAAGAGTTCGAGCAGCATAGGTTTATATATAAATTCCAGCACATCTCTAACACTCCAAAATGCGAAACTTCGGAAGTATGGAATACATATAGAAAATCTACATCACATCGATCCAAAAAGAAGCATTTCTATTTTTGATCTATAAGACAAAATTAGATAATTATAAAGATCTGTGAGGCTAGGATAGTATTCACAAAGCATAGTTGTTGACATAACAAATGAATTTTTTGGCAGAAAAAGTCAACTAGACACTTCCAAATTTAGATTATATATCAACAGACCTGATCGAAAAAAATTTAAGCCTCTGAGAGTAGGTTCAGATATAAAGCACGCAATTATGCATATATTTCATACTTTATGAGGAAGTCAAGCAGATGTAATAGCACAAGCACTATGTACAACTAGTCAAGCAAAACGTAAAATTCCTCGGCAAAAAGATAATCTTATAGGTATTGCACACTTTGCATTAGTAATTTTTCTATTATATAATCCCTTTGAACATCAAATGATAAATTACAGGAAACATGACAAAGCAAATTCAGGGAAATAGTATCATGTTATGTCTTATTTTACTTTACTTCATACATGTTTGTGCATGTGTAGATGTGTACGGGACACTCGTGTCTGTTTCTATGTGTGTGTGTGTGTGTGAGAGAGAGAGAGAGAGAGAGAAGAAGAAGGCAAACTCACATCATCCAACAGCATACTGTAGCCGTGATGATCAATGTCAAGTGTAACCTGCATCACAAAATTCAATTAGCTATTAGAAACAGAGACCAAAACTATTTCAGCGGAAAGACACTAGCTTAGAATTCAATGCATCATGGCTTTTATCCTGGAGACCTCAGTAGAGTAATTAAGACAACAAAACTAAAAAGCGGACCGACAAAAATTGCAATTTGCATTTGTCTCTTTCGTCATCTAAACTGCCTGAATCATGAAACACTGTCCGAGTCAATTTAATTTTATAGCAAGATCTCCATGATACATAGCAATGATAAAATTAGATAATCACTATCCATCGGATATAATAGTCATAGATATGCATCAAACACTAGAAAACAAAGAAGCCTGGATTAAAGACATACAGTTAATATAAGTGTCTAGAAGAACAATAGAACAGAAATGCTGATAGCACTAACGAAGCATAACACAAAACACAATACTGACAACCCTTACCACCAACCCCAAAAGGATTACGCATTTTCTCTATAGATGCATAACGAGGGAGGAGCTATCGTTCTGCCTACAGGTTCGGCACAACGCAGTAATTCAGCTCAATTATGTTTTGATATGTATAACTAACTTATTCAGAACCTGTTAAGCTTACCTTTTCTAGAATTCAAAATCCATATACTTAAAAGACCGTAGCTCCAGCCCTCGGAGCTCAAAAACAAAGTTCTATTGCCAAAAAAATGTTCTTTTTCTTATACAACAAACTAAACAACTCCTAAAACAACAAGCAATGAAATAAAAACCAAACAACCACATCAATAATGCGGACTTTATATCAACAATCCAGAATTATAATACCATAAATCAAACTCAGCTTTCTATGCAAAGATTTCATCTTTTTCCATAAACAACAAATATAACAAACCCTAAGCAAGTTATAATAAGCAAATTTGAAGCAAACAAATTTGACCATACAGATTAGTAGAAGGCCCTCTATTGCAGCAAATTCTGGCACATAGAGACGCAATAACACCCACTACCACAAAAATTAGCGTTGTCACCAAAAACCCCATTTTCGTCCCTGATCTCACAGTGCAAATTCAATCTGAAAAAAAAAAATCAAGTCAAAAATGGTAGAAAATTACATTAAATTTCACAAAAATTATATTTTTTAGCTGAAATTAATACCTTTAGATATCGAGATTTGAGATTGAATTGTATCAAAATCTGAAGAAGAAAAAAATCAATAATTTGCGTTGAATTTCTGTTAATAACAGTTCTTGATCTAACGATAGATCGATTTGGGATATTGGGCCAGTTCGGGTTTGTGTTTGGCCCAATTGTATGAACACTTGGGCTTCCTTGGCCCATTTTAGTCCAAAAGGCCCACTCTAAAGATGAAGATATTAAAAAAAAAACCCGATTTTTAGGATTATCGTTCAAGTCATATTCGCAATGAGTAAAATTTACAAGTCTACTCATTTTAGAATAACTTCAAATGTATAGTGCCTAAAGTTTCATATGGTTGAAATTTCTATATGTATTACTAAAAAAAATCGAAAGCTTAATAGTTTTTGTCTGAACTTAAGACATTTATTATGAGTTACGACCGAAATTTATTTTTATTTATACTATATAGCTATTTTTGTTTGACATTCATGCATAAATGATTGATGTTATTATTCACATGGACACATTTCAACAAAGATACTTTATATGCACGTGAATATAATGTATTTCATTATTTTTATGCGTGCGAGCATTTCGTATATTCCTCTTAATCAATATGTGAAGGAAAGATCGAATCTTTAAAGCTGAAGTCTTTTTCCTTTTTAAAGAGTGAGAGATCAGTCTAAAAACAATAGAAGGAGGATAACTCGATTTGAGATATTATACAAATGTGAATATTCACATTTATTTATACGAGCATAATGTAAAATATTGCTATGTTTCGTAATTAAGCAAAATCTCGTTATTTTTCAGAACTATAAATGTAAAAAATAGTGTTATTTATGAAACTTTTCCAAACTTTTAGTTCAAACAAAGCCCAAACATTTCAAGTTGGATTAAGCCCAATTATTCAATCTTCTATAAATAATGGAAAGTGCAAAACCCTAAAAAAAATAAAATTACAGATCGTCTTCAAGCAGCGTTTGGCCGATGCATTATGAAAATCTCAAAAATTATGTTTTTGAGGTAAATTTTCATGAATATATGTATTGGAAATTGCTGTTTATACTATGGTTTATAAGAAGATCTAATACCAAAACCCCCCAAAAAGGGTTAGGCATCTCAGAAAGCCATTGTTTTGTTTCTCAATCAACTTTTGGCTCGCTATGGTGCCTACAATCATATATATATATATATATATATACATAAAAATATTTCTATCTTCTTTTAATATAGGTGAAGAATTTGATTGAACTCCATTTATATGCATTAATTATTTTAAAGATTTTCAAATTAAGTTTTGCGAACTCTTTTTTTTTTTTTTGAAGTTTGGATGTTTTATGGAGTTACTTTTATTAGTTGTTGCTATACAATTGTTATACGAAGTCGCTTTTGTTAATGAATTTTGTGTTCAATACAGAGTCACTTTTATTAACGAAGCTATATGGAGTTATTTTTATTAACGAGGAGTCGTTTAACGAAATCGTATAGAGTTATTTGTATTGAGGAAATCATCATATGAGTCACTTTTGTTAATGAATTTTGTGTTCAATACGGAGTATTTTTATTAACGAAGCTATATGGAATCATTTTTATTAACGAGGAGTCATTTAACGAAACCATATAGAGTTATTTGTATTGAGGAAATCATCATACGAGTCACTTTTGTTAATGAATTTTGTGTTCAATACAGAGTCATTTTTATTAACGAAGCTATATGGAATCATTTTTATTAACGAGGTTTCATTTAACTAAACCATATAGAGTTATTTGTATTAAGATAAAACGAAGAGTCACTTAACGAAACCATATAGAGTTATTTGTATTAAGGAAATCATTATTAACAAAGTTACTCGGTATAGAGTCATTTCTATTAACAACTCTATTTAGTCATTTTTTGTTAGCCTTCATGGGTCATTTTTGTTAGCGAATGAGATTTTTTGATGTAAATTCGAATATCACATAATTTTGCATAGTCAATAAAAGTAGAAAAGATATAAAAATTGATTATAGAATTTAATAGAACAAGAAACAAGAGAAAAATTACAAACAATATATTTTTTTTTTCAAAAAAAATCAATCACAATTATTAACATGTATAGATTCACCAGCTTGAGCAGCCATAGCAAGTTCAAATTGTTTAATAGAAATTGATGGAAAAGAAATAATTTCAGGAGGATTTAAATTTTCCCATCCTTTAATTGGATTTATTGTTGTTGATCCATCCCATCCTATATGTGTTAAATGTTTCACATCTGTTGGATATCCTATTTCTATCTCCGCTTCCTCGACCTCTACCTCTTCTTTTCGCGCTAAAAAAAAAAAGTAAAACAGTAAAAAAAATTAGGTTGTGAGTTAAAATTTTTAATTATTTAATAGATAAAGAACTTATAATAGATCATATCTTATTAGATTTTATTGAACATCTCAATGAAGGTTATACAATTGGATGTTGAATCCATTCTATTGATGTAAAATGCACTATCACTAGTATTCAATAGGCACATGTCGATAGTATATCAAGTGATTTATCAGCAAAAATTTTAGTGAAAATGTCGAAATGAAAACTCATAACTTTAATGAACCGTATGTAATAAGATAGCTAATAGTATAATTGCTTACCAAATAATTGTGAGAAACCTTTGAAATGCCTTTTTAATCTTTGGACATTTTGTGAAAATCTAGGTCTTGTGTTGGCCCAAAATCCCCAAAAGCTCTTTATTTTTACATTTGATGAGCTCTCTTCTCCTTCTTGTCTTTCTTGAGTAAGCCATATATACAAATTAAAGAAGCAATGTCACAAAAAGAGAAAAAAATCACAACATATACAAAAAAAGGTACTTGACTAAGAACCACACACTAACACTCAAAAGATCGTCATTGTTCTTTTATCCAGAACTCGTAAGATTAAATTCTAAATCTAGCCTATAACTGTGAGGCACATTCGAAATAACATTTTTTATGCATATATGTTTGAGCAGAAAATACTGAGTTCTGACGAGATAGTGTGTGTGCGCGGGGAGGTGAGATATAAAAGGGGAGAAAACCATACTTGTTATTTGTGATGAATTCTTTGTTTCCACAAGTTGGTTGGTCACTCCAACACTTGACTCAGAATTACACCCTAAATAGAATGGCAACATGAAAAATTTCTCTACTGATTTTTCCTTCATATTTCTTCCAATAAGCATATGAAATCAATAGTGAATTATAATAGCATATAATTCACAAAGATTTATATGAATAGAAAGAGAGTTATAATAATAATAATAATGAGATGTGTTAAGCAATTGGCTTAAATAAGAAGTTAGAATGATTTTAGTTATAGAAAATGTAAGACATACCCAATATTAAAGTGTAGTTTGGTGGCAATGTGTCATTAAATTAGAAAGCAAAAAAAGAGAATATTAAAAATGATGGAGTGGGTTAGAAACTTAATAAAGTGGATATAATATAGTTGGTTAAACTGTGCAACTCAACTCAATGTCCAATTTTTATGAAATAAAAACAAAGCACAGTAACCAAATCCTCCACCCCCCATGAAGTCTTTGTGTGTGAAGGGGGGAGTTGGGGGTCAGTGGCGGAGTCAGAAATTTTTTAGCGGTGTCCAGAAATAGCAACTTGTTATGTTAAGGGTGTCCAAAATAGGTTATTTAATCATTTCGTATATCATTTTACTTGTATATATGCTAATTTTTTTCCGATGAAGGGTGTCCAAACATATAGTTGTATTATTTTTCGGTATTTATTTTGGGCTCTGATCAATATGCAATTTCACTTCGTGAGGGTATTGCGTTGCTTATCAAAATTGACTTTATACCAAAAGCGCGATTATAATATTTCTGATTAAGAATGATGAAGTAGTTACTGTTGTACCATAAATTTTTGACGGTAACGTATGACTTGTATGTTCTTTTTAAGCGAGTGATGTATATATCCCACATTAAAAAGGTTCCTATAGAGAGTACTAGAAGTACATGTATGTTAATAATAATTAGAATTTTGAATTTGAATCTTGAATATGAAGTTATCTTATTGGAAAACGTCTTATCCTTCAATGTGAAATTTTTTTATATGAATTTAGATTTGATGAGACTTTAAAATTAGTATCGAATATCGACCGAGAAATTTATTCATTCCCTACTCTTCCAATCACATTGCATGAGAAAGAGTAAATCCAAAGGGAATTTAAATATAAAATATCATTCAAATTGGCCACATGTATTTCTTCATTCTCACAAAAAGTAAAAAAAAGTCAAAAGAATTTGGTGTACTTTTATTTGATACTTCCTCAACACCAGAAGTGAAATAGAGTGTTTAATTTATAAAAAATAAAAACAAAAATTCTTTTTTTTTTTTTTCATTTTTGGATTTGGTCCAAGCTGACTTGCTCCTTTTAGGTAGGCCTTGTCTAACCATAAAATTATTGTTATTTGCATATTTTTTAAATCATTCGATATCTGAAGTTCACTAGATGAATCAATTTGAGAAACTTTTGAGTATTTGACGATTTCAAATGTATCAATGTTGATGATAACTCGTTATTTTGATGAATTATTTATTCAGACATAATAAGTTTATAAAAACTATTGCCGTTAGTTAATTATTTGGTACTTGAAGCCGCTAAATGGAGTAATCAAAATTTACACCATGTAGGTTCATCTAAAGATATCAATCGCGTTTTAAAAAAAAATAAAATTCATTAACATAACTCAAACTCGAAAACTTTGGTACCATATATATATTGGAATAACAAGGACATATATATCATGATATACACCATATAGAATTTGAAAGGAAATAAAAGTTGGAACTTTACTTTCAAACACATTAAAATGAATTCTCTCTATTCCTCTTCTTTCTTTCTTTGTTTTCCAACAGTAGTTAAATAGACAACAGTAACCTATATATATTGGGGGGAAAATATACAACTCGTAATCGCGATATCTTGTATGGAAACGAGTTATGTAACATCAGTACTACTACCAGTGTAGCCGATAACTGGCAGCTTGCATAATGGGGTGGAGGAAGTAAGCACCTAGTGTCAATGCTGTTATCGATAAATATGGCAATCTGATAAATTCCTTGTAATAATCTTCAGGCAACTTTTGACGACCATCAAGAATAGCTGCAAATGGAATGACACTCGTTCTGTTCTTCACGACTTCAAAAGCCTCACCATATCGTATAGCTAACCTCCGGTCCCCATTCCAGGCACCAAACAGATGATGTCCTATCAAACCTACTGAAGCTGCCACTGCAACTGAATTCCCAATCCACAGCGTGTGAGCTAAGCACCATATAACCTGCCCGACCAGCTAATATAGGGAATGGAGGCTTCAATTAGCTATTAAAGACGGAATAACTTATACCAAGAAATGAGACAGCAAATAGAAGCAAGAATACTGGAATGTCGTGTAACATATATGCACAAAGACACTTATTTTCTCGATTTTCAGGACTTGAGATGATTTCTCTTTACTAAATCCTCAATTATGGAACAGCTTTATCAATTTGGTAGGTTTCTTCCCTTTTATGTATTATTAGCAGAACTGGGATTACAATAACCTTCACCTCATTTCATGTACAGACTCGTTCTGCATCAACCTCTGCCCGTCATTTCTTGAGATATTATTCTTTGTGACATGCCTTATTTAACTCCTTCAGAGAAAACCATTGACCGATAAAGCCACTTCTTGATTCTAAGAATCAAAAGTGCTTTATAATTTTGAGTATCTGACTGAAATACACGAAAAACCTAAAAAAGAAGAATTCCTGAACCCTACAGAAATAATGAATATAAATCATGACTCTAAACCTCCTCTGTCATAGTACTTGCGTCATATCCTGGAAAATAGAAGAACCGGGGGTATAATCTTCAGCTTACTGAAGACATAATCCTAGGTAGGAGGGTATATGAAGGTCAGTTTAGGGTGGAAGGGTATGAGATATCGAGTGTTGTCGTTCTTTTATGTGGGAGAGGAAGGGGGCTAGTCTCCTCTTCTCATCTCCTCCTTTAATAGTACTTACTATTCAACTTTTTCTAACACCTGTTGCCTCATTTGCTCTGTATATCTCAGTATTTTGTCGTCATTATTTTTCTTCCTATCTTATCTGCTTTGATAACACTTCTTTTGACCTGAGAGTCTATCGGAGACAACCTCTCTACCCCACAAAGGTAGGAGTAAGGTCAGCGTACGTACATCCTACCCTCCCAAGTGTCATATCCTGGAATATTAAAATGTAATACGAGGTACAAAGCGAAGTGATTTGAATCAAACGTTGAAATTTAATTTGGAAAGAGATTTGAAACTAAAGGTAGGCATTGGTGTTTCGGGACAAGGCACATTATAAAATCATTCAGACTGTACCTTCTACAACGGTAGGTTACATTTAAGTGATAATTGAGCATTTACCTGTGGATGCCTGGTAATCCTCATAATCCCAGTTTCCCAAAGATGCATCTTGGGCTTGTCAACAGCCGCTACCTCTAGTAAATTGAATGTCGACGGGTATAGGAAGAAGAAGGAAACAAAGTTAGAAATCCAAACTAGTTCGTGAATCCCAGCAACGCTGTTTAATTGCCATAACTGCACTCCATCGTATCGGTGGTTAATGAAATACACCTGTAAATCATCATAAGAACCTTCCGTTATGTTAAATTTCCATCTATCAAGCATCGCACCGTAAAATCAGAAAAGTTACCCAAAAAAAAAAACAAAATTCTTAGTTTCTGCATGGCAGACTAGAAAACTCACAATTGTGCTGACTGCCAATGGCAGAGATACCCCAGCAAACAATACACGAAAAGCACGCTCTCCAATGAGTTCCTCACCTTTGTCTCTAAGACTAGCAAGACCACTGTGGACTAGAGCGAAAATCAAGGTAAGGGAAAGCATTACAATCTGCATAGAAACATTTGGATAAACTCTCAGAAAGCAGAAATTTTGGTACGCGAAATGAAAAATTTATAGTGTATGCTGGTTACCAAGATGGCAAAAGTGGACGTGAAATAACTAAGTGTACAAAGAAAGAAACAACAGGAAAGAAATCAAGACAATTTTATGTTGGCCAATATGATTCATCGAGAATCTAATGCATCTCTTGCATATTCATCGAGAATCTAATGCATCTCTTGCATATTATCAAGCCAAGAAGAGTGACAGAATGAACCAGAACAAATAAATACTTTCCGAGCATTATCAAGGCTATATAGTCTTCATTGCAAGGCGAAGACATAATGTTATTCTACAGTTGCCCAAACATAAGTAACCTTGTTGGTTAACAACTTCAAATCGACCCTCCTTCGTTGGTTCTTGTTTGACTATTAGTTGGTATCTCATAGAGTTCTTTGATAAAACTATGCTAACAAAAGCTTCCCCTTGTAAAAGTCTTGAACGTAAACCAATTCCATAATTTCGTTTGGATTAACCAAAGTAACTACACAAGACTAACACCAAGTGACAAACAAACAAAGAAGAAAATAACAACATTGAAATCAATAAAAGTAATTAACAAAATTATTGTGAATGGGAGTTTGCAGATAAAAGATTTTATCTATCTTTTTCTCATTTCCGTAATGCTTAAAAGCTTGATCCTACAAGCTCAATCCCTAAGTGCTGATTGATTAAACTAGTCCCTGATTTTTAATATACAGAGGCCCGGGATGACTGATGTTGCCACCTTTAATCTATATGCTAATCTACAACAACAACATAGGGTCTGGATTCTGGAGAGGTTACGATGTATGCACACCTTACCCCAACCTTTGCAGGATAGGGAGGTTGTTCCCAATAGAACCTCGGCTCAATTATATGCTAAAGCCTAGATAGCAGAACTTAAAAGTCTTAAGCCACGTTTCATTGTAAAAACAAATTCATAAGACAACAATCAGTGGGTGATGTCGCACAAGGGTGTGAGCTAGCGTTCACTTAGACTAGAATGAAGACCAGGGTTTAAATCCCGACAGCGACCAAAAACAAAGAAGAGTTTGATAATCTCTTCCTATTTGCCTAATGCTTGATGGATAGAGTTACCTAAAACCTATATCGGTAAGAGAAAATAAGTAAAACCGGTAAAATAGTAAAGGTGTGCTGGAACACTACAATAAGAAAATATGCATATGAAAAATAACTAAATCTTTGTCAGAAGTGCTACAAGGAGAGCAAATGAGCTAGGAAGAAGTGGGAACTCCGTCCCGTTCCAGAAAACTACAAAAATTTTATAATCACTATACAATAAAGTTAAGAAACATAAAATAGAATAATGGAACACCCAAGTGAGTAATAATTCTCTTCTATTATTAACATACACATAGAATGCATATGTTTTAACTTAATACAAGTTTAAGCATCAATATGCGTGCACGCCCAAAGTTAGAGGCGCAAGTTAAAAGGACATATTTATGCGTTATACCTTTCACAAAAGATATCATTTTTTTTACTGTTCTAACAATTTATACAACTATTATTACCAAGCAAAGAACATAATCAAAAGCAATACCTCAAAACTCAATTCAGCAAAAGTAAATAAAAACAGAACAGATAAAAGTAACTAAGCAAAAATACTCACTTCAGGGCTATCTGAAATACTAGAAACAGAATCAATGAATGATTTTCCAAATCCAGTAGAATTGTCAATCCAAACAACATTAAGAACATAAAGCACAACACCAAGAATCCCAGCAAAATAAACCCAAGATGAAATCTTTTGTTTGGATAACTCAAATTCAGCAGAATCTTCACCCACCACCAAGATTTCATCTTTTTCATCTGTTTGTGTTCTTCCCACTGAAATTGGCCAAAATTCCTTTCTGGGGTTTGAGGGAAATGGAAAAAAGGAAGTGGGTAATGGTAAAAATGGAGTCTTGGTGGTGGGTTTGTTGGTGGAGTGATATGCTATGGCTATGGTTTGTTTAGGACTTGGAATTCTATGGTTTTTTGATAATAAAGGAGAAAAAGGGTGTGAGAGAAAAATTGAAGTTGCCATTTTTACAAGATTATGTGAGCTCTAAGTGTGTGTATGTAGTTTTGGTAATATATAACTTGTCTTGGCCAAGTTCTTAGTTTTTTTCAACAAATAAATAAAAATTGGGGGTAGAGTAAATAGAAAAGGGGATTTCGAGGTGGAAAATCGAATTACACGAGATAACAATACAGATAACAAATCAATTGAGCTGATAAAATTATTTTGAGAAATCTTATTTGTTGCAAGTATTTTTAAAAAATAAATTATTCTTTTCGTCTTTTAAAAAATTATTTTTTATGTTATTATTTAAAAACATTTATTTTATTTTATCTACAAAAATGTGACCAAACAAGTTATTAGGCAAGGGGAAAAAGGAATCTTAAAGGAGTTGTGCTCTTTGGTGGGTATTTTGGATAGCTAGTGGAGGAAAGTGGGCAAATGATACACTACTTGTAGTTAATTTTATTGTTTTTTCTTGGTTTGGGTCGGCAAAATAATGTTTACTTAATCATATATGTATATATACTTTCAAAAGTAATGATAAAAATTTACTCGTATCAAGTGTTTACGTCAAATAAAAATAAATAAATGTATGATATATATATGTATAAATTTAATTTACCTATTCTCATTATGTTAAAACACCAAAGTTCAATAAGTAAAATTGATTTGTTGTAAATATCCAATATAAATAAGTATTTTCACACCCTTGTTCGGGTGGTCGTTACTGTATGCCAGCAATTTAGAATTATTCATCACTAACATTTATCATCATCGATCTATTTCATTTCATTAATCACTAAACCATGTGAATACGATACAAGTGATTTGAAACTCGAGTCAAATCAACTAAAGTTGTGAATAGTAAGTAAAATGCCATAAATGGATACAATATAAAACGCATTGTACATTTTTTTTCAAACTTACAAGCACAATACATTGATCGAAAAGATACACCATCACTTGATTCTATATTCTAACAAATATTGAAAGCACAAGGCTTTTCCAGCAGAGGAGAACTGACCAAATTACAATGACTTTCACCTGGATTCACAGCAAGAGAATAATAACACACCTAACATCAAATTTATACACTAGGATGTATGTACCATTGAAAAGGAAGGTTGTTTTCACAGGGGCTTTTGTGAAGCATAACTTGGGAGGTTGTTCTTGTGACCATTCTATTCCATTGCTTGGATGTGAATATGAGAACAGCAGAACAAGTCAGAACGACACAATACCGTTCAACCTTAAAGAAAAATAGTACATAAATAGTAGACTCTTAAAACAAGGGAAAATTAAGAACATTGGGGATGATGTTGAGCACGTAAATTCAGTTTAACCAACTAAGCAAATGACACTAGATGACTCTGAACAGTACATGCTTTTCTTTTTACAAGATCTTACCACGTTCTCGGCAGCAGGCCTAACCTGTAAGGGGAAGATGTATATAGTCTTCAGGAGTGGGTACTCTTAACCAAAAAAAAAAATGTATCGATGCATTGAGAGAGCTTCTAGTCTCTTTATAGCAAGTAAGCCAAAGCTTATAATCCATTGGACAAGACAGAGCCAAGGGCATTTCACATTTTCTTTCCTCTTTTTTTTTATGGTGTTGCTGAGAATCTACAAGCAGAAGGTTTAACATTTTAAACTTGTAAGGTTTTTAACATTTTAGAAATATAAAAAGTCAAGTCAGTACCTGTTTTCATTTACTACCAAATCCACAAAGAAGATGGAACTGAATCTAGTCAATCTACCTTTGCTCTAGTAGTCGTCTCACAATCCATTAGGTATATGGATCAGTGCCATCATGAAAATCGTCATCAACCTTGTGCATATGATGATTCCTCATGCATAGAATTCAAGCAATTCTGCTACTCTATAACATGAGTAAATAGGAAATTCAAGTAATTGTGTTACAAAAGTTACCACAGGGTTTCTTTCCTAACAAGATATTAGTCGGGGTGACTGAATACCATGCTTCTTCCTGGGCAACTCTATGTAATCTCCCTGTGGCAGTTTCAATTCAAATANGAAATATAAAAAGTCAAGTCAGTACCTGTTTTCATTTACTACCAAATCCACAAAGAAGATGGAAAGACAACACTGAATCTAGTCAATATACCTTTGCTCTAGTAGTCGTCTCACAATCCATTAGGTATATGGATCAGTGCCATCATGAATATCGTCATCAACCTTGTGCATATGATGATTCCTCATGCATAGAATTCAAGCAATTCTGCTACTCTATAACATGAGTAAATAGGAAATACAAGTAATTGTGTTACAAAAGTTACCACAGGGTTTCTTTCCTAACAAGATATTAGTCGGGGTGACTGAATACCATGCTTCTTCCTGGGCAACTCTATGTAATCTCCCTGTAGCAGTTTCAATTCAAATTGCAGCTTTGATGATACTATCAGTAAAGGAATCAAGTAATACAGATAACAGGTATGAGATAATATAGGAGAGGAACTAACCATGGCTGATGATCACTGAGAATCATGTATCTAGTTAAACCTGTTTATATCATTACAAAGTAAGTCATCTCCAAATTGAGTAACAAAATTTAGGAAATAATTTGCTCGGAAAAGATAATAGACAAAAGGTAACATCATAATGACAACGGCGTTCATTCTTATACAACTGAGTATCTGCCTGGTTGAGCCGAACCAGGAAGTGATGATGCTTGCATGGTAATGTCCTCCAGTACACGTTTTAACTCTGCTTTTGCTCTCTTGACAGATTGCTCGGTGGGGCCTTCGATGAACAAGTACAGCTTCCTTTCCCCAAACCCTGGTACCTTGCCAGGTGGAACATACTGTCCTCGAGTGGTGATGGCAGCTCCTGTCCATTCAGAAATAGGACCCAACGTCTCCTTGTGTGTAACCTTCCAACGAGCATTTTGAGGAAAATCATTAATCTCTAATTCTGCTTCATAATGTTCAGGCATTGCATCGGCCTGAATCTTTGCTAAGTTATGCTGCAAGTTCAAGGCAGCTGCCAATGCTGTTGCTCTGGCTGTCACATCATTAGAGCCAACTGATAGTCCATTTCCAACAGCAACTGCTGTTGCACCGGGTATATTAATACCAAGTACACCAGGCAATGCAACAGGTAATCCACCATTGGGAAGAAGCTGACCAGCTGAAACTGGAGTTGCTGCTGAAGCCATACTCGCTTTGGAAGCAGCAACAAGAGCAGCAGCCTGAGCAAGAGCAGCCTGCTGAGAGAGGTCACCACCTGCTTTTCTAATTCCTTCATCTTCATCCTCTGAATCTGATTTATCTTCCTCAAATCCATATTCCTTTGCCTGTGCTTTCTTGGCTGCTCTTCTCACTTCATCCTCTTCTTCATTAAATTTAAAACCACTACCACCATAACCAGTCCCATGTGCTTGCTCAAGTCCCTGATTAACCTTTGCCATGAAACTATCAGCAAGAGCTTTCAGGTCATCTGGAACAACTTGTTCCGACAATTGTAAAGCTTTTAGAAGATCAGGTGCATATCTTGCATCATCTTCAGATATGAATGTGATGGCACAACCTTTCTTACCAGCTCGACCAGTCCGGCCAACACGATGAACATAGTCCTCATAATGGTTTGGAACATCATAATTGATTACCAGTTCAAGCTCCTTGACATCTAAGCCCCTGGCTGCTATACTAGTAGCAATCAACAAATTACATACATTACTTTTAAAGTCGGATATGGTGGACTCACGATCAGTCTGATCCTTAGCCCCATGAAGGGAGAGACAGGGATAACCATGCTTGAGCAAATCTTTAAATAAAGCATCACATTTCTCCTGTGTGTGAACAAATATTAAAATTTTACCTTTTTCATACCATTCACCAAGTAACTCAAGAAGCCGGAGGAATCTATCACTTTCTGGCCTCACCTCAACCAATTGTGTTATATCCTTGTTCACAACACTCCTACCACCTACCTGTATTTCAACAGGCTTATTCAACACTTTACGAGCTAGTATTTCAACCTGACGAGGAAAAGTTGCAGAGAACAGGACTGTTTGACGGTCTGGCCTAGTGTTTTGGACAATTCTTGTGATCTGAGGTTCAAATCCCATATCAAACATCCGATCAGCTTCATCCATGACCAAATATGTGACTCTTCGCAGATTTGTAATCTTCCCACCACTTGTACAGAGTATATCAATCATCCTACCTGGAGTGCACACAACAATTTCGGCTCCTCGTTTCAATTCACTAATTTGTTGAGCAACACCAGAACCTCCATACACAGGTACACAGGTGAGACCCATCACTCTTGCAAACTTCTTAATATCACTATGAATTTGCTGTACAAGCTCTCTAGTAGGGGCCATTATTAGCCCAATAGGACCATCTCCAGACATCAGAGGAGGCTGGTCCTTAATATGTCTCAGCATTGGTAATACAAATGCCAGTGTTTTACCAGAACCCGTCTTAGCAATCCCAATACAATCTCGGCCACTCATAATTACTGGCAGAGCCTGAGCTTGAATAGACATGGGTTTCTCATAATTCAGTTTCTTAATAGTGTCTAGCATCTTGGAGGACAGTCCTGTCTGATGCCATGTTTTGATTGGTTTCGGAACATCCTTGCCATGGATCTTCAATTCCAGTTGTTTCCTGTAAGCAGAAACCTCTTCAGCACTGATTCTTGAAATCTCCTTAACTTCTATGTAGAAGTTCTTTCGGAAAGGAGGATATTCAATCTTCGAATGATCCACCAATGATAATTTCTCCGCCTTGGTTTTCTTCACCCGTTTCATAAATTCTTCATCATCTTCCTCCTCCAAAGGATCTTCATCATTCTCAATGTTCCCATAATCTGAATCCGAATCTTCACCTGGGATAATTCTTCCCATGGTTTTCTTCATGCTCATCTTAGGCTTTTCTTCCTTCCTCAGACCATTTTTCTCTTTCATACTGGAATTTTCACCATCCAAACTATTGACAACGGATTTGTTAAGCTTCTCAACTTCAGGCAAAACCATATCGTTCATAAAAGCATCCAACGGGTCAATCTCATCATCGTCAACTAAACCATCACCGCCATTCTGAATAACAGGGGAATCAGATCCAATGCTAGAACTAACCACCTTGCCAGCTCCATTTTCGTCGTCCATGACCTTGCCAGTATCATCCCTATCAATATCCATGCCAGTTTTCCCCTCAGCATCTTCATCATCAGACTCACCATCCAATGTCCAAGTCTTGCCCAACTTAGGTTCTTCAGCACCTGCATCAACCCCAAGTGTCTCCCTCTCAGACTCCTCTTTTTTTCTTTTTAGCTCTTGCCATTCCTGAACTCTCCTCCTTCGCTTCTCCATCTCGTCATCTAATTTCCTTTGCTCCTCGGCTAGATCCTCTTCTCGACTCTTCTGATCCTTTTCAGCTGATACTTCATCAGTGCTCTCTTCCCTTAGCCTGTTGTTTGGTTTGCTACTCCTTTCACGATCCCTCTCCTTATGATGATCATCATTATCCCTCTTTCGCCTCTTCCTTTCACGATCCTTTGTATCAACTTCATCATCACTCCCCTTTTCATATACTTCCCGGTGTCTATCCTTTTCGCGATTCCTCTCCTTCTCCCTTTCTCTCCTCTCTCTATCTCTCTTCCTCTCCCGTTCCCTCTCCTTCTCCCTTTCCCTCTCGCGTTCCCTCTCCTTCTCCCTTTCCCTCTCTTTCTCTCTCTCTCGTTCTTCACGGTCTTCCTTATCCCTTTCTCGCTCTTTAACTTTATCTCTAGGTCTTTCATCATCATCACGAACCTTGCTGCTCTTTTCACGCTCCTTATCTCCTCTACTGTGCCTATCCTTGTGCTTTGCTCTATCTCTATCAGCACTTTTCTCCCTTTCATACCGACTGCTTTTCTCTCTCTCTCGATCCTTCTTATCACGATGATGATGCTCTCTGTCCCTCTTCTCTCGATCTCGATCCTCCTTATCACGGTGCCGCTTCTTCGACTCGTCCTCTCTCTTCGACTTGTGCTTCAACTCTTCCATTTTGACAGTCGGAGCTTGGAAGACTAAAGCAAAACACCTCACCGGAAGCAACCGGAATCAGGTAACCGCCGGTACACTAGCTTATTCCGGCAAAATCCCCAATTATCTCCGGTGAAATCACCAATTATTTGAAACTGGTTTCCAAACCCTAATTTGTTTTTCTTCGACTACTTTATATGGAGAGTGGAGTTAGATTTGGAGTGCAAAAATATAAAAACAAAATCAAATCCAATTTTTTTTTGATTTTTATTAATATTAAAAATCAAATTTAGTTATAAAAAAAAATTATTATTATAAGTAATGATAAAATTGATAGTAGTCATATAGATGAAAAAGCAACTTCATTGATTTAATTTATTTTCATAATATATACTTATTTGAAAAATAAATCAACTTTACGATAAGGGTAAGATTTGAGACGAACGTATAGACTTAATTAGATGAATTAGATCACAAGTGAANAAAAATCAAATTTAGTTATAAAAAAAAATTATTATTATAAGTAATGATAAAATTGATAGTAGTCTTTTAGATGAAAAAGCAACTTCATTGATTTAATTTATTTTCATAATATATACTTATTTGAAAAATAAATCAACTTTACTATAAGGGTAAGATTTGAGATGAACGTATAGACTTAATTAGATGAATTAGATCACAAGTGAAAGATATATGTAACAAACTAAGAGTGGCCTTAGCGGAGGACAAAGCTACGGAATGTGAGATTGAAACGATTCGAGCATATGAAGAGGAGATGCACGAATGTCTCAGTGCGGATGTGTGAGATCAGGTATGTTGAGTATGGATGATTCGAGGAGGGAATAGAGATGAATCGGAGAAGTATTGAAGAGATATACTTAGACAAGACATGTCGTAACTTCAATTCACCGAGGCTATAGTTATGCTTTCATTAAGCCGATTTTCGTCATCCCTAGCAATAATAAGCACAAATTCAAGAAAAATAAGTTCTATAACGCAATCACTTATCAAGATAGTTTTTTGTTGCTATAACAAAATATTGTTATAGAAAACATACAGTACACCATATACCATATAACATGAAAAGTCGTACCAAAAGCGAAATGTTGTAATAGAAAATGACTGTTGACAGAGAAGTCTGACTATACTAGTACTAGAAATAAGGCTCTATATGTAAGGCATTTTTCTTAAGGACACTGTACATGGTATACTAAGGACCAAAAACTGAGCCAAGTTTCAAAGTTCAAAACATGATTTCATCAGCCTATTTTCTCCGGTACATCGGCCCCACGGTGAAGAAACAAACCATCAGTAGGTTTATGTGAACAGATCAACATATACGGAAGAACGCCTTCGGTTGTATTGGAGCAAGCTTGCATATGTTCGATCCCAGATACCGATATAAAGAGACTCATCGTCTGGACTCAGAGATACACCAGATATCTCGCCAAACATGTCAATTTCTTGACGTTTTCTGTACTCTCCTCCAGCATTGTAAATGTGGACAAAATCTGCAGGTTCAGCCACCACCAAGAACCGCCCATCTGATGAGTAACGGATTGATCGGACAGCACCCATGTTTCCTTTCAGCACTGCTGTTGGCGATGACAGGTTTCTCATGTCCCAAATTCGACAGGTTTTGTCTTGGTTCCCAGTTGCAAAGGTACGGCCATCAGGGTGCCAGGCAGACGCGAAAGAGTAGTCTAGATGACCAACAATGGAGCCAACCGTCTGATACAGTAAAGACCCTCCATTAACAGATTTTATCGGATCAGAAAATGGAGGACTTGCATGAAAAATAGAAGTGAAAATCATTGCAATTGATTCATAAATTCTTGCCGATATTAACCTCACTAAAACTGCAGTAAAGAAATGGACCGACAAATACGAGGCAACCACACGATGAGAAACTTTCCATTACATCTGATTTTGAAGGTAACGATTTAATACCTTTCCGTTTTGAGAATCAACAAGTAAGCCAGTGAGATCATCTCCAACAACAGTAAGAATCTTGCTATCTGGGCTCATTGAAGTATGCTGCATAAATGAAATTATGAATGCATGAGAGGTTCGATCTTCGAATAGTACTTAAAGACAGATGCATCTCAAATATCTTCTATTTTCACACAAAATCCGAATTATTTACTAAGAAAAAAGTGTGTTCACTAGGCCTATGATGGGATGTCAATTACAACACCCTGCCTTCCCGGCCATAAGAAATAAATGGTAAATGAAAGAACAAAAAGAGCAGTTAAAGGTAGATAAGAAACTGACGTTCACTGGCCAAGGGAACCGGAAGTAGTTCATAAGCTGAAATTTCTCCATGTCATACTCTCTCACACCACAATCATTATTAGCAGCCATAAAATGAAGCCCACCGCTGCAAAACAATTGAGACGTTTAATCAGTTGAATTTCAAACAAGTCCAACAACTCATATTATATTCATACTACCTCAAGCTATCATATATCTCGACAGCATTTGTAATAGCATTATCCTCATAAGTGGTCCTTGTGCAGAAGCTTATACCTGGCTTGTCCAAACACTGCATTATATGAAGGTAAGTTAAGTAAGGATGACAAAGGCGCATGCGGTATAAAGATTCAATTTCATTCAAATTTAATTAACCTAGTCTTGCTAATCTTGAGCTATCAATAAATAGGAAATTGTTAAAAATAAAATGCTCATGAACAACAGCAGAAGAAACTTGAATACGCTTGCCAATAAGTTAACATGACCTATTGTGGAAACAGACTGAAGACCTGGGACTTCCATCTCCTCTCTTTAATTTCATGAATTTTCTCCAGAAACTTACTGTATTATATCTTCTTGATGAAACTCAAAACAAACCCAACTAACCTTACAAACTAGTTCCCCTTGAAAGCCCCCTGCGACAACAAAGCGATTCTTCACTGCCATTGTGCTGATCTGTGTTTGTGTTAGACCTTCTAACAAACTTCCTGCATGTTTCTAGAGGCCAAAGTAACAAAAAGAGCAGGTTAGACATAATCGATAAGGGAAGAAACGACAAATTAATATTGACATCTAATTGGAATCAAAGAAAACATCTTGACAAGAGGGGCGCTTGGATGGTAAGCACCCTCCACCTCCAACCCTGAGGGAGGGGTAAAAAGACAAAAACAAAACATCTTGAAGACCCAAACTAAAGAGGGATAGATGGGTACTCTTTCAAATCCCACCTCAATGTTAACAGAAGAAATAATTCAACAAATACATACGTACACATAAGAGTCCTCTTCATGGAAACATGACACCAGCATGAAGAAGAAGAAGAAGAACTACAGAAACCCTATAAACTAAAATAAAAAAGGAAGGTCACTAAGTGCGTTCTGTATTACCTCTGACGGTGCTATATGTCCAGAGAAATCAAGGACTTCAGTCAAGTTGTTGGAAATGGATGACCAGTGCATAAGTGAGTAGTTCGATATAAGATACACATCATGTTTTGAAGTAGCCCAAACCAAGTTCCTTAGCTGCAAAACAAATGGCATAAAGAGATCATTAAAATTATCCTTTCAGCAAATGAAAAAAAAAAATTATTTACGAGGCAAACACCACAGAATAATCCAAAATTTTCCGAAGAAATAAGTAGTTAAAAGATTCCTTTTTTATCAGTAACTGCAGTTAAGAAGTTAACCCAAAAGCATCAGACATGGGATGGAGAACCTCCGGCAATAATTTCTTGTCTTGGCACGGTCAGAATTCAAAAACCCATTCCATTTCCTTTACCAATCCCTAACTGAGGAGACTTACCTGATACACTAGGCATGTTTTTATGCATGCTTACTCATGTTTTCTTGTCATATTGAATCCTTGTAGAGCTAAAATTGATAGAGTATGCTCCTATTTTTAGGATGATAGTATACTTACTGGGAATTTGAAGGATATAAAGACACTAAGCTATTCATTATACTGTTGAGGAGGAAATCCTTCGAATTGTTAGATATTAATGAAAATGTTAATAGACCCCGTTTTCGTAAATAGAAAGGGCCCAGCTTTGTCAGAAGCATAATTTAAATAGTTATGGCATTTCGTGAGGAATGAAGATTGGTTAGGAGACGGAAAATCCTTGGTCTTTATTCCAGAAGATGAGTACAACATAGGGTGGAGAGATACAGCAGGGAGGATTTTGCAGTTCTTGGGTATACCTCCATCATTCAACCTCCCACAGAGGAGAAATTGCATCTAGAAGAAGCAAGTAAACAAGAATGGCTGAAACATGGGGTAGGCTCAGCAAAGCATATGTAAAAATCTATGTTACATTACCTCTCCAAGAATACTGTTGCACCCGTGTGTGATCCTCAAAAAAAGCACTTACTTTTGGAGGATCTAACACACAGCCAACAACATTTTGAAGAGTCCGAGCAACACAGGTAAAAGTTAACCCAGCTGAAAGAAATAGCAGCTCCGAATTTCTCTTTAATTAATTGATTGACAACTTCATGATCCATTTAGTCCTCCTCCGAAACCGGAGGTGATACGAAAGGGTTCATTAATAGGTGGAAATTCGCAGCTGGACTCAGACTATTTGCATACTCTACAAAATAAATGCATACCTGAAAATGAAGTATGGTAGGCTTTACTAATCTTGTATTGTAAAAGAAGTCATAGAAGTTGCCACCTTTCTTCACCTGTTTGCATTCCTGAAAAAGCAATATAACATAGAAGAACCGCAAAGTTTAAAACTATACTTTGGGTATACTGAATTAAAATCCTTAAAGAAATAAATGATGAAGCTACATACCTTATCTACAGCATCTCCAGACAAAGGTATGTTCTCATAATTCCTGTATTGTTCGAGCCTTGTCAATCTGTAGCTTTGCCTCGTTATATTCAATCTCTCCCACGGGATACCTTGTATGTCTTTGCCTTTCCTTGCTTGTGCAGCAGATGTATCTGTCCCTTCTGTTACCTAACCAATATTTTAAAAAAAAAAGTGAATACACCATTGGATAGCTGACACCAACTGACCAAAGTAATCACATATTCATGCATTCACTTGATGTGTAGTTTCAATAATTCAAGGTAACTCAAGATACAGAATGAAATACAAAAAACTCATATCAGTACATAGAGAAAAACAGGTTGTGTCATTACTCCATCGAACAAATAGGAGAAATGAAGCCTAAAAGAAAAAAGAGTTAATGACTATCATCGAATTCAATAAGAGCAATTAGTATTCACCTCGCGGCTGTTAACCAATGGATTACATCTTCAAGAGCTGCATGTTTCTTCAAAAAGTAACAACACAAATAAGCAAATCCAGAGTGCAGAATCTAGTATACATCAAGACAGCTATTTCTAAACTAACTGGAAAGTTATATTTTTTCAACATTATGTTCGCACCAAAACAAGCATGTTCTCACTGGCCGCTGCAACAGATCAAAGTTCAGATGATGTGGTCGCTTTTAACATGGCATCAAAATTCAAATCAGATAAAGGCCTTAGATTCATTTCTTGCTGACAAGCATTATCAAAGGAATTTCGACGCATTTAACCAAAGAAAACTGGTCAGGCCTGATCTAAGGGGGCATGATTCAAACCTAAGCTGCTCAGACTCTGCACTTTTGGTGCCGCACCCGTGTCAACACGACATGGGTTTAGGTGTGGTATCTGAGTCCAATTTGGTCAAAGTATTTTGGGTACTTTGACTAAAATCGATGGGAAAGTCTGGCCAATTTTAATGATCCGNTTCAAACCTAAGCTGCTCAGACTCTGCACTTTTGGTGCCGCACCCGTGTCAACACGACATGGGTGTAGGTGTGGTATCTGAGTCCAATTTGGTCAAAGTATTTTGGGTACTTTGACTAAAATCGATGGGAAAGTCTGGCCAATTTTAATGATCCCTATAATCAATACAAAATCTTAGGTGAAACTGAAGGAAATGGAAAACCTTTTATATAGAAATTTCTCTGTCACTCCTTTTCCTTTTTTAATTTCCTTCTATGATTCCCTCCAGTTCTCCACATAATATCTCATAATTTAGGTTTTATATGCTCTATTTTAGATATTTTAATAATTATTTTTAGGCGAATTCCCGCACCCGTATCCATACATGGATCCATATCCCCGAATCTTAAAGCCTAGATCATGAAGGATCCGACCTCTGGATAGGCACCTGTATCGTACACCTGCACCCGAGTCCAAGCAACTTAGATTCAAACCTAATATAAACAGATACACGAGTTCACACTTTTGTTGAGGTGATCACTTAATTCAACGGTCTCATAGCAAAACTCAATATAAGCCACCAGAGAATAAGAATAAGTCAAAAGTGTATATGTACTGACCATCTCAAAGTCATCAAGGTTTGGGTCCTCATTGTAGAATACCTCTTCAAATTCATCCATCGTATCTGCCATCTCTTCATCAAGATTCATGTAACCCAATCTCTCAGCCCTTTGGTAAGACATGCTTTCCCACACCCTTCAACCGTAAGTTCAAGAAAAAGTTCAACAAAACTAAAAACATTGTATTTCCAGGTATAGAGAAACAAACTGAAAGGTCCAAATTAGAACAAGAAGAAAAAGGAGCAGAAAAACAAACACAAATATGTTAACATTCACATATTTCTAGGGGAAGAAAATAGGAGAAGCAAAAACTGTTGGCTACCTTGAAAATTACTTTAAGAAACAATAAAAAGCAACGAATCAAAGAAAAAACGATTAGATTTTCTGAATTTCAGCTAAAATCCAAGAAGCATACAAAACCAGGAACTGTTACTCTTCCACCCCCCAATCCCAAACCACACACACTAAACAAAGATGACATTTTTATGCAAATTCACCTAAATCCAATAAACCCATAAAATCAGGACATCATGTAGACTCATCCCAACAACCCTTCCCACCACCACAACAACAAACACATACACCAAAAACCCATCAAGAAGAAAGTGAATTCTATGAATCTGGGGTTGCCTTTGAAGGTTGATAAACACAAAAAAATAGTAAAAAGAAAAGAATTCGAAGAACTGAACCTGAGAATTTAAATTCTCTAGTTCAGAGAAAGAACCAGCAGCTTTCTCTTAAAAATACCCCAACATAATTGAAATGCAAGAAAGAATGATCTTTTCTCTTCCCATTACCCCAACCACACACACAACAAAAATCCAACAAGAAAAAATTCAATTCTGTGAATCTGGGGTTCCATTTAAAGACTACATGAACACAAAAACAGCAAGAGAGAGTTCTAAGAACCAGATAGGTCTACTAGATGATCAAAATGCAAGAAAAACTGAACTTTTTTCTTCTTTTCAAATGTATTATATAGAGTTTGTATGCTAACAATCTATGCTTTATAAATCAAGCAAAAAAGGATGACATAATTCTGCAAATTCAGCAAAAATCCAATAAACTTAACAAAACCAGACACCATCTACATTTAGACTCTTCCAATCCCCCTACCCCCAAACACACACCCAAAAATCCCAAGAACAAAAATCTGGGGTTTCATATAAAGACAAACACAAAAACAGCAAAAATAGAGAGTTCCAAGAACAGTAACTGAGAATTCACCTTAGGTCTCCCAGATGATTAAATAGCAAGAAAAAACTGATCTTTTTAATTCTTTTCCAATGTATTATATGCAGTTTGTATGTGTTCCATAAAATCAAGGGAAAAAGATGACATTTTTTCTGCAAATTCAGCAAAATCCAATAAACCCACAAAACCAGGCACCACCCCACCCTCCACACACATCAAAATCCCAAAAATAGAATCTGCGTTTCCACATAAAGACTACATAAACACAAAAACAGCAAAAAAAAAGAGTTCCAAGAACAGTTACTGAGAATTCACCTTCTCTGGGTCAGAGAAATAACCAGTTAGGTCTCCCAGATGATTTAAAAACAAGAAAAAACTGATCTTTTTCCTTCATTTCCAATGTACTACATGCAGTTTGTATGTTAGGATCTATGCTCTATAAAATCAAGAGAAAAAAAAAGATATCTTTTGTGCAAATTCAGCAACAATCCAAATAAACCCACAAAACAAGGCACCATTTAGACTCTTCCCCCAACCCCACACCTCAAAAACTCAAGAATACAATCTGGGGTTCCATATAAAGTCCACAAAAACAGCAAAACAGAGATAGTTCTAAGAACAGTACCTCAGAATTCACCTTCTCTGGCTCAGAAAATGAACCAGTTAGGTCTCCTAGATTGATTAAAAATCAAGAAAAAAAAAGATCTTTTTTTTCTTGTTTCCCAATGTATTATATGTAGTTTGTATGATAGCGATCTATGCTCTATAAAATCATGTTATGTCGGCCTAAGAAGCTTTATGCCATCCCTTTGGTATGATTGTGAAAGATTGTGTTAAGTATAAGGATGTACAGACACACCCACGCGCCCAAATTTCAAGATTAAAGGACCCTCACCTCCTAGTCCTAGTTAAAAACTCGTTACGTAATAACGAAAAGTCTTATCTTTACGTAGTATTTTTCTTCTCATTTTTATCTTTATTTATTCTTTAGTTAATAATCTTGATTTAACCTTCGCTGCTAATGGTATAAACGAACATTGATACGATGTGTTAGGAAAGTAACGTTAATAATATTGGATCTATTCTCTATTATAACGTAACTTCTTATCTTATCTCATTTTGTCTTTGTTTATTTCTTAATTAATATTTTAGTTTATCATTCGCTAATATGCTATAAACGAACATCGATACAATGAAAGGAGCCCAAAAAAAATAACATTAATAATATTGAACTTTTTTCTATTACAATATTATATTTATTTACTACTCGATGGTATTTTTATACACGTTGTCCAACAATTTCTAATGCTTCACAAATATGGAAAAATCTTGATAATCTCTTTAATATTATTTAAAGTTACACGTAAAGAGTCCTACACGAACATGGGCAAAACTACTTTGGTGGAACAATTAAATCAATTTAATATGTACATAATTAGAATAAAGAATTGCTTATACAACTTGAACTCATATATAAAATATTAAATCATTTGTCATGAGAGAAGCAACAAAAGGGATTCGAAGAATGTTTAATTTTTTAATCATATATTTTCCCCTTAAATTTTTGACAGAAAGTTATCTCTATACCTTCACGAGATAGGATATATCATATACCCCACCCTCTTCAAACGCCATTTATGAAATGATACGAAATATTTTGTTAACGAGAAAGCATAAATTTTCCGCAAAATTTAGGTGTGTAGTTGAAACTTCGAAAACAGAGTTGAGGACATTTATGTATCATCTGGAATCATTTGCATACACAGAGGAATTCATTCTTTTCATATATCAACTCAAAAGTGTGTAAAAACTGACACAAAATGGAAAAGTACAAAATTGGTCTATTACTCCATAGATTTCTTCAGTTCTCTTGAAGAGCCTTCATCAGATAGAGTCTACTGAAGCTCTGTCCAGCAACACTGCAAGCAATACACAAACAGTTTAGCTCGAAAACAACGCGATTAGGTCCTACTCATGCATACGGAATACTTTCTAATAAACACGAGGAGAATGACAACCAAGTGACATTTGCCTAGGCACGTTGAACAAACGAAAATGACATAAACCTAAACAAACCAACACAAGGAAAGTACTTGTGTGCACCTCGACTATCTCACGAGATACTGGATACTTCCCGCTAGCACAAGTACAGGGTTAACTTAATCACCTAATTTTTTGGTTCCCTCTACACCTACTTCATTGACTGCTTGAACACACCCTTGAGTGCGCATTACCAATTTATCGTGATTTTTTCTCAGCTACTAGCAAAACACCAAATAGATAGCATACCTAGTAAGTCCAGATCCTTATGAGGCCATCACATAGTACTGAGGTTAGAGTTATGTCTCAAGGAAATGCTAAAACAAATGAAATCATATAGAAACGAAAAAGGGCTCAATCTTTCTTCTTCTTCTCCTTGCTTTTGATTTTCTTTTTTTGATTTGGCATAGGGTAATTCCTCAATATTTTACTCTTAGTAGAAGCAGTTCAAATCTTTTTTGTACTTTAGAATGTTAGGACCACTTCAAAAGACTGGGCATGTTGAAAATTTGACTATGTTCAGGAGTGGCTGTGTTTCCCTCAGTTGAACAATATCTATCTGCAATGCTTGCAAACATGCATGTGAACAATGGACATCACTTTTAGACTGTAACTCACCCGTTAATCTGGTTGCAGTAGTTTGCTATTTGATTAGTTATGAGAAAGCTGTCCAATCGTGAGGGTTCTGGGATTGGCTTAAAGGCAGGATTAGAAGGATCCTCCTCCGGCAGTGGCTCTTCTCCAGCAGCTTTACGTGCCATGTTGTCAGCCCTACAGAGAAAAATCCGGAACAAATATCAATGAGAAAGGACCTCTAGAAAATAAACATTTGATGCAGATTTCACCAGGTATGCATCATTCACACCACAGCCAAGACATTCGAAATCTGAAACTTCTAATTAGCATACTCAACTATCAAGCTGACACAACTCGTAATGGATTCCTCCTCCCCACCACCAAATAAATAAATAAATCATGTAAGCTTATCATATAGACTATTATGTCTAGGTGATCAAGCACTTGAAAATATCTCCAAAGAAAGAAGAAGAATACCTCCTCTTTTGAAGCCAAGCTTGCTGCTGAGCTTGTTGACGGGAAAGGTTCCGATAGTAAAATTGGAACTGCAAACAGGTGGTAATGTTAGCAACTGAACATCCAAGCATATAACACACTCCCCAGAAAGGGAAAGATTGACCCACAAAGAGAAGGACTAACCTTTTGCTGCTCCATTGACAAGTCATCCATACACTCAATCAAAAATTCAACATTCCTTTCCAAGTATGGATTGGTTGACAATTGTAGGCGCTCATAATCACACTGACACATAGGGGAAAAGAAAACCACTCAATTAGTTTGTCCGGCTATATCTGATCATTCGAGAATTCTCCCCCAAAAGAAAAAATAGTAAGATACCTGAGTTACAGGTGTATCAGGTTCAAGTTCAGTCATAAAGGCACTTATGAGAGCCGAGTTTGAAACTTTAATCTGTACAAAAGAATGGCAAAATTAAAATGTGAGAAAATGAAGCGAACTTTCTTTGTACAACTTTTCTCTCTCTAGAAACTATGAACATAACTTATCTGAAGTTACCATGTTGACTGACTAAAACCAAGATAGTAATACCCCTTAATGGTATTAATCAAAGAATCTTAAACATAAGGGTATTAATCAAAGAATCTTAAACTTATCTTATCAATGAGTGTGAAGAAAAAATATACATCAGATATTGAGTTTACATTAAAACAGTACTCCAACAAAAGAAGTCAAGAATGCCTTCGCTGGGCAAAAGGGGGAAATAATAAGAAACACATCTCAAGCAGCTGATTTTCGAACTAATACAAACGCAGAATGGCAATCAATAAATTGCATTGCTGAAAAAATTTACTCATTCAAAGACAACAGCTGCACATGATAATGAAAGTGAGAGAAAAGTGATGTGGATAAGAAAGCATACTGGTATCTCTTCGAAGATGTCGACCCATGAAAGATTCTTTTCCCTCAACCTAGAAATAAACCAACATCAGCAATAGAATAAGTTTGTTATGCCCAAAAGAATTATCCTTGGGGAAAGGAGAATGCAAGAATGCACATACTTCTCTCCAGTAAAGTTATTACTCCTATAGAGTTCCATGAAAGAATCAGAAAGCTTTAAGGCCTTCAATGCTAAGACACCTTGGTTGGATCTTGAAGGATCATAGATGATGCAAACACAACGTTTAATATTCTCCTGCAGTCACAAGAAGCCATCGGGTTAAAGTAAAAGAGATTATCCACATAAACAACTGAGTCTGAGACAATCAAATAGCAACTTATCAAGCAAGAACATAAGAAAATTCTAGAAGAGAAGTAACTTTTTACAGAATTGAGTTGTTCCGTTCATGAAATCATCAATGATAATAAAATTTATCTTGTTGGACAGAGCAAATACAAGACAAACAAGCCAGAAGAAATTAAAACACAAATGTCATTCAGTTTGAAAACATCCATTGATGTTCTGGTCAAGCTGCTGGTAGGAGTTGATTTTGACAGTGACTAATTTAGCTCAAGCTCAAGAGATAAAATACTCTGTGTTGCACTTCTCGGGTGCAGGTTATTACCACGTGAACCAAAACAAGTGTAACTCTATTACCAATACAAGCGATTTCAATCCAAAGATGAGAGATGGAGATGGACAGAATCATAAATGAAGAGTATACCTGGTAATTCATGAAGGTCTCTATCAATTCAACAGTTTGAAACGAACCAAATAAAGTCGATTGATACCTGTAATACAATACCAACCAAAAGTTCATAGTTCAGCTCATTACCAATACCCATATTACAATTTACAAGGACAGAAGTGGCAATATGATTCCGAGTTTAACAAAACCACAAAAAGAAATGTCAAAATGTCTAACACGAATCAGTCATCAGTTAGTCAACATAATCCAGAAAAAGAAAGGAAGAACTGCTCACTTAACTCAAAAAACTAACTGCAATCAGTCATCACAGTCCAAAAAAATAATCAATCCAGCAACATTCTTTTATCAACACAGTACACATAGACCACAAAATCCCCAACACATAGAAACTGATCAACACAAACAAAATGCCAAACACAAATCAAAAAACCAATGTTCAAGTCCACACGGACCTCAGGTTCAACACTTCTTATGTACAGCAAATACATAATTGTCTCTGATGTAGTCAAACAGGAAAGTATGCGTACCAACCAACGGTGTTGTTGTCAACGTTAACCTCCCTTAGGCATCTCATCATTTCAAGCTGATAATTAGCGCCCTCAGCCTCGATCTCCTCATCCTCTTCACGAACCTGAAAAAAAATATTTTAAGAAGACGTCTACTCATTTATGAATCTGAAACAACAAGTTTTGGATAAATAATAAGCAAGAAATGCTAGAAGTCAACATACCGGAAATGGAAAACAGTTTGTGACTTCAAGAACACTTCCGACATCCAACCCAAGAAGTTGCCCAGTGACCAAAGCTGGGGAAAACTCCTTACAATGCTTTATTATTTTCAGAATGACCTGTTGCACAAAAGTTACCTCAAGAAATTATGCATGTACGTCTATACACATACTTATACACCATTAAAATACAATAGTTTTTTTTCCACGTCTATCTTCCTAGGACCATCTGCTATCTTTTAAAATTGTTGATACAACACATCATAGGCAATCATTTAGGATGAGGATGTACATTAATGATAAAAAAAATATATTCCAATACATCGTGGGAAATCATTTACTTCAAAGCTGACAATCATTTAGGATAAGGGAGTATATTAAAGATTAAATATACATTCCTCTTAACTCATATAAGTCGCCATCTATATAAGAGACCTAATAGAATATATTAGCTAATATGTTTCTTACAGAGTTTTCTTAACAAAAAGGTTGGGTTTCCTACAAGAAGAGCCTAACCAGGCCCAAGCCCATACCATAGGGTAGCCCTACAGAGCCAAAATGAAAGGTCTTCATCCATCATAGGCTAGGGTCATCTCATAGCCATAATTTCTTTGAATTGCTTCAATCACACAATTAATTACTTTGTACCAACATAATAAATTAATTGAGTTCAATTCAGTTAAGTCAAAAACCACATTGCAATCCTAGATTAAAGGGATTGACTAATATTAACTTTTCGTTTATGAAAGAACTAATTAATATTAGATTTAGATCAAAGAGATAGATGGCAATGTCCCCATCCAAAATGAGAAGATGGGAAGTTGGTCCAAATCAGAAAATTACAGTGTTACAACAATCGTTGTGTGAAATAAGCAACAACAATAAAAAGTATGCCTCAATCCAAAACCAGTTCAGGTCCACTATATGATGAATACTCCAACTCCACCAGCTCCATTTGGACTTGTTTCATTCCAATACTTGACAATTTGAATTTTAAGCTGAATCAATCCCAACTAGTGTAAAAGTGAACAAACACTAGTAGGTAATATAATCTTAACAACAAGAACTAACCCTTATCCCAACTAGTTGGTATCGACTATATGAATTATACACTTCCAACGTATTTTCTTCTTTGCAAAATCCGCAAGTAGTGTTTTTTGCAATAAAAAACTTAAATAAAAAGCTAATAGTAACTTGTGAGATAAGTTCCTATACTCCGTTTACTCGGCCAAATCAGAGAAGGTGAAGAACAAACCAAATTACAATCATAAAGTCTCACAAGTCTATCATTACATAACTGTACACATGCATGACTTTATCCAATACCAACTCAACTCACTCAGCTCAATTAAACATTCTACTTTTAGCTTATACAAACAATTAAAAAGGCCTATATTTTTTATATGTAGCTAAACTGTTTTCCTCATGCACAATGTCCTCCTCCTAACAAGTGCAATCAAGGAGAGAAAAGGCATATACTATATCATCGTAATTCGATAATAAACTAAATAATTTAGCTGTAGAGAGAAAGTATACCAGTCCTTCAATCTGAACGAGTCGCAACGGCGGTGCAGCTTCTTCTTCTTTAGCTGCAACTTGCAAAAATGATCTCGGTACTGCTGCAACAAGCATTGGAAGATCAATTACCGATAATGATTATGTACAAATACTCAAAAGTAAAGAGAATTTACATACCGTTCGCCATGATTGAATCGGAAAGTTCTCTCTGCAGGCAGAGAAATCACTGTGCTGAAACGCTGAAGAGGGTGAAGAAGAGAGGAGAGAGGGATTTTTATATATGGGCCAAACCATTGGGAGTCACATATATTGGGCCTAATAGTAAGAATTACCGGTTTCAAAATCGAACCGAAATCGATAACGTTTTTATTTTTTTAACTGGTTAACTGATAATTTGATAATAAATTACAATTATATCCTTCGCTATAAAATTTTTCACGGTGTTGGTGTTTGCTATTAAGCAAAAATATAATCTACTAACTCACGAGTTCGATTTATCAACAGGTGTTTGCTTTTAAGCAAAAATACAATCTACTAACTCATGAGTTCGGTTCATTTCATAATTCACATTATTTCTAAGTTTTCATTGAAGAAAATTTTTCATGTGAAATCTTAATGATAAAATCGATGACCAGACCGACAAAAAATCAATATCAATAACTAATAAATTGATATTTTAATGGTTCTTATGGTTTAACATGTCTTCAAACTGATAACTAATAACTTTGCTTGCCATCGCATTGTTTTGAAGTTAGGTTCTAACAAGTCAAATTTTAGATGTATTTGTCTGAAGTACTCCTTCATCTTTAACAAGAGGTCTCGAGTTTGAGCCCCTTGAGTACGGAGTCGCCTTTGCTAGGGAGAGTTTTCCCCCGATGTGGGACTTTCCAGCGCCAATCGTGATTTAGTCGGGCACCAATGTGGGAGTCGGAGACCGGTGGGAATCAGAGAAAAAAAAACCCAGCTAAACTTGCAACAACAAAAGAATTAGAAACAGATCACCATCTTAAGCCAAATGCCTTCAAGACTCAAAAGGTACAAACAAATGATATGCAGAACAATAGGGGGAAATGTGATTACTAAAACTGATTCATTAGAACTCCTTTTTGTATGATTACTGTAATGTTTACATACTGATCAAGAATAGCTGCAGTGGAAATTGAAGGTGAAAGACAAATCACTGTCGCGAACGGAAAATATACATATGCAACACAGCCATGAACTTCCTGGAACTTAAATTCTATGAACAGTTTATACACCAATAGCTTGTGTTTGTAGATTTAATATTTCTCCCATCTATCAGGCATCTTCCAATAGTGAGTCTGCAACTCTTGTTGATTCGCTATCATAGTACCATAGGTCTTTAAGTTCGCCTCTCAGCAATCCCAGCAACACATAAACTCCTAAAGATTAAAACGTCAATGAATGATATACGAATACCAGTCAGAAACTTTGGTTTAAGAGGTTTTCAAACTGTCATACCTAGCGTGCAGGGCACAAGATATAGAAGAGCAGGTTGACCATGACCGTTCATTAGGTACATCCCCAAGTATGTGAATAAAAGACCTGCAAAAATTTTAAGTTGATTTGGAAGAGGAGATTGAAGTGAGAACTTGGGGGAGGAACGGAAAGCAGGAAAAAAAGAAAAAAGTACGACAGATTTCATTATTTCTGCTCATGAACAACGATTTTGATTTTGATTTTGATTTTGTTATTGTTGTTTACAATGTGCTTTAAGACAGCAGTTTATGCTTCATGAACGTTTTTTAGGCATTTCTGAGTATCTTTACCTGTTATTGTTCTCAAACAAGTAACATCATTTACTCAAAGGCACCGGTGCTGGAAAAAACAAGTAGCTAAAAGAAGATGACAACTAATAATTTCGCAAAGTACTGACCAATTCCATAACCAACTACCATCCAGATGTAGTATCCATTTAGTACATTCTTCTTTCTAGCTTTGTCAAATCTGCAAAAAAAAAGGATTGAGAAGAGGATCAACCGGAGCTTCCCATTCCACTTGCTTTTCTAGAAAGGAAGTGAATCCATCAAATGAGAAACGGGATGAAAAGGAAACTACAAATGATCTGCATTCCGTAAAAAAAAAGGGGGAAAAGGTAGTCAACTCATTGATAGAGCAACCATAGAGTTGAAAACATCCTCCGCTCTATATACAATAATTTCCCCAACATTGATTTCTGAATTTTTATCAGTCATAGGAACCATTTTCTGCTAAAGTAACCAAGATACTTGAAGATATTTGGCAACTAAAAGAAACTGTATGGTAACATAGATGGGCAAATACAAAGACTCTGACTACAATTCAATTTTTGTTCTCTCTATCTATAGACATGTAGAATCTGAATGCCCTCGAAGGGATAAGGTTGAGAACAACCGCACATTGAAGAATCTTCTTGTTTCACCTTAGACAATGTGCTTAGTTCTTTTTTACTTTTTGGGGAAGGCTAACATTTTTTTGCTTGCAAGATGGCTGAAGAACAAAGGGATACCTGAAAGCAAAACAAACCAGCAAACCAGGAAACAGAATATCCCCAAAACCAATCATATCATAGCCACCGTAAGGATCTGATACTCGAGGAATTCTCAGAAGCATTGGAATGGATTCTCCGCCAGCTTTGTCACCGCGGGCAACCTATTAAAGGAACGAACTCAAGAAGATATCAGTGAAATATTTAATGTTGGTTAGAAGAGCTAAATCAACTTATCGTGATAATGATGGACAAGAATCATGTATTACTCCAGCTTATTCAAGAAACCATTAAACAATTAAACCAAACTGCTACTGCCATACAGCCAAAAGACGCAAAGTAACTTTTGAACCATCAGATGTAAATATCATAGGCGCACCATCTAAGCTCCCCAAGATACATCTATATGATCTAAACTATTCTGCAGAAGCTTCACAAATATCATCAGTTCATCCATGTGCAAAACCATCAAATGTTTTAGTTTCATTTCAGTGAAATGTCTACAGTTCACATCGACTAAAGAGAATTTTCAATGAGTCTTCAGTTTAATTCTCGATTACTGTGTTCTTGAGACCCTCCAGTGTCAGACTAAGAAGTTTGATGTATCTTCTGTTCAAGTTTATCCCTAGCATGTTTTCATGCTACCCTCAGTACTCCTCAAATCTTTTGAATCATATTATTTTCCTCATTCAATTAAATTTATTTCAACAGAACTATAGTAGATTTTTTGCTCCTCGCCAGCCCTAGCAAGTGTATTGTTCTTTAGAGTAAAATACCTTATAAAAAAATCATTGTTACATATGAGCATGCTCATGTTCTACAATCTAAAGGCGAAGCTTATGTTATCATATTAGAAAATCCTTATATAGCCTAAGAGATAGAACGGTTATACCCTTCATAAATTCTAAAACAATTTAATAGTTACTGCACAATTGAACATTTCAACATAAAGCGAATTTTTTTGCTAAATAGGCACTGAAAGATTAATATTGGCAGCTCATACAATACAAGAAGTCTGCATGAACAGTACAGAGAGATAGATGTAGCTAAACAGAGAACTTACTGCAATCATTACACTGTCATGGAATATAGCAGGCGAAAGGAAAACCCAAAAGATGTCGTATAGAAATGCACAACACAGAAGCACCGTAGCAACCTAAAGTAAAATAGTGATCATCAAATAAAATTTGAACGGTAACCATGACGAAGCAAATAAAGCTATCAACTCCTCTCACGGGAGAATCCACAGAAGTATCTACAGACCTTTATATTAGGCAACTGAGCCAACTGCAGAACAGTTATCATCAAACAGATTCCCTGAAACAAGAAAGTTCTTTAATTCTAACCATGTTGAAAGTGAAAACATTGAAGAAGAAAAAGTCCAAGCGAATATGATGCATATTCATCAGAGAATAACAAACTGGCTCGAGGAGATTATTACCCAGTTCATTTTAGAACATACATGTCAAAGTATAAAAAAGTTTTTCGATTCCATTATGCAAACAAGTGCAATTTTTGAGGACGAATATTACTAATAAGCTTACCAGAATATCTTGGCCGATCCAAGAGTATGATGCTTTCCTAGTTGCAACCCAGGATATTGCAAATGCCACACATAATATCAATACCACAAGAGAAAGAATAGAAATCTCCCCAAGAAGCGGCAAATTCAACTTCTTCCTTCCACAACCTTTACATTTGCTACTCGCAGTTTTGTTTGAAACAAAGTAGAAAGGTAATTAGAAATCTAAACCACATTAATCTGACAGGCAGACAATTGCTCTTGGAAATATTATACCTCGATACCAGGGATATTATACAGCTATGCATTCCCTGAGAAGGAAACAATTAAACACCAAGTCAATAAGTAGAGACAATGTCAATCAAACAGAAAAAGAAACCTAAGTCCAGCTCAAACAAGATGCATAAATGCTCAATACGTGCCCATAAACTTCAATATTTCTAGAACTGGGAAGGGTAACACTTCTAAAGAACAAAGCAGGTAGAACCACCAAGAAAATGCATTAAGCACAAAATTTCATTAAAATCTTTTTATGAGCTCATGTAGAAAATAGATCATTTTGTCTTACCAAGCAAAATGAATATTCTAACAGTTGATACATTCAGTTGATTACAATATAAATGGTAATGGCACAGCCTACTAATAAGGCAATGAGCTGAAAGGTATAATTAGTGGGTCATTTGGGGAACACAGATTGAGATTGAAGGTTTAGTATGGGGTCCCATTTGTGGGTTATTAATAAGTTTCTGTTTGATTTGACAGTTTGAGACAATTTGTGAACAATTTTTGGTTTCAAGTTGTTTTGAAAGGCTTGTTTGGTTGTGATTAATTCGTGGATGGATCATCTTTGCTTATCATCATGCTTCCTTTTTGTACAAAGTAGATGGCTAATAATCTGTCAACGAGTAGCACCGTGAACAGAGAGTAATGCAGTGTATGAAATGAGAAGGTTTTGTCTGACAAGTTCGAAACAAGTTATCTTGGCTTAGTGATTAAGTCAAAAGTAGAGAATTATTTGAATACCTCAACTCCACCAATAGAGAAAAGTATTATCAGCAGCCAGACAAACCAAGAAGACATGAAAAAGTAAAGTAGCAACAGAAACGTAGACGCTGTGATGACAAATACAAAAGCACTCTTTGTAGTGATATTTAGAATTTCCTTGTCATCTTCTTCCCTGGAACCTCCAGCAATCACCTAAAAATGAGAACATTAGAACACATAAACTCGATATGACGGCCATTAATCATTTAAACTAAATGTGATTTATCCGAATCTTTTGACTCCAAGCAAAAAAGAATAAGGGAAACAAAAAGAGGAACAAAATAAGAAATATAAATCAGGATGAGTTGGCATTAACATTCTATGATAAAAATCAACTCTAAACTGAAAATAAAAAATGAAGCACCTGCTCCACAGCTATGTTACAAGGTAGATGCACTAAATTAAGAAAAGTGACCAAGAAGTCTGTATCATTGCCGTACTGTGAAGTTACCATCTACATTATTACCTTTTCCTTCAACAGAAAAGAACTTTTAGCTTTCAAAATCATGTCAAAGAAGCATAGCTAATCTACCTTAAGCAGCACTCTGCTCCTGATACCTCTCCCTTAACGGACCATACCCATAATGCAAAATATTCATTCATCCTCTAGCTTAGATGACATATAAAATCCTAGAACTTTCTCTTCCTAAAAGGATTGTTTAATATCTTTTCCTCCTCATCTATTCATGCCCTAACAATTCTCCGTGGTTCAGCTAAGTTGCAATCTAAATTCCCTACCAGCGGAATCCATATCCGAATCTATATGTTACAGAACCAGATAGATGAACTTTTGAAGGACTACATCTATTCTCAAGTGTACTACTCCAAAATCTAACATAGTGCAGCAACGTAAAACTAAGATATCAACTTCAGGATACAGTACAAAAAGTTGATCAAAACAAGCAGAACATCGCTAATTAATTCTATAAGAACATAAGAGGCTATATATATTAAACGCCAAGATATATCAGGATGCTATTTTTGGAACCTCTGGTGACTGTTCATTGATATTGTTTTCCTTAGATGTAGTGAACTCCGACCAAAAGGATGCACAAAATATTGTGCCAACAGCCATCATCCATATGAACATTGCTGAGTAGTCCACAATGGGCCGATCTGGCGAATAAAACATAATCTCCACTGCATTAAGAGTAAATGTGCTCATCATGTTAATTCTTCCACAATACAAGCAGGAACAGCAAGAGATAAGAATATCAAAACAAGGATGACAAGAAATGCACAATGGACAGATTATCTAGAGAACCACTGCAATGTTTTAAATGGACATTGTCATCAGTGAGCAATGATATTTGAAGATTAAATTATATACCATGCCGTGGAACTACATCTCACAATTTACAAGAGCTTCATAGCTCAAACTTAACGGGAGTTTAACATGCCTTAGATTTGAGATATGGAGCTCTAATGAAGTGCACCATACTTACTTGCATTTCATCAATGTCGAAGGCGCACATGTAAACAGTAAAAAGACCTTATCATATCTTTCCTGCAAAGCTATGCATGTATCATACAAAATATGAATCATATCAAATCCTGAGGAAAGGACATGAGTTGAACACCTTTTTTAAAAACATTACATTATCCAGAAACACAAGAACATACAGCAGATTACATAGAAAATTGAAAGCATAAATTGAAAGCATGGAAACGATGCATGTACTATAAGAAAGTATTAGTGATATCCTAAGATACTAGATACCTTGGAAACCAGAACTAGAATTAACAGAAAGTTAACCTTGACAGAAACTGGAGGTTACATAAATGAGGCCAAGACTTTACCTTTCTTTCCAGCAGAGATATACTTGTCTATGACATCTCCTCCGGCTTTTGAAATGGTTACAACAGGAATTGTTACGTTTGATACTGTAGAATCGTTAGGACAAGCCATCTCCACAAGATCTAAAGAATAGCAGGAAAAAGTGTCATTTCCGGAAGAGAACGGGTAGACATAATCACCAAAAAGTAACAAGTAAAAAACTAAGAGAGAATAAAAAGTGATATGATAATGAATTATGGATGAACCTTCTTGATCATTTATCAGCACAATCCCTGCAGCACCTCCTGCTTGTGCAACCATAGCCTTCGTTAGAAAATCACATTGACCGCGAAGAGCTAGTGCAATGGAGCCTGATAACTAGATCAAAGAAAAACAAGATCTGTGCATTAAGCAATGTATAACAAAACGATAAAGAAAGGTTAACCTTCTGCATATGTCAAAATAAAAATTGCAACCAAAAGACAGATGACGAATTGAAAATCCCCTTAAATGGGGGATAATTACCTAAGCATAAAGGCATTGTCACGAATCTCGAATAAATACCTTAAAAGAGGAGCTGGAACAGCCATTCAAGGGTTTTGTATAAGTAGCAGGCAATCTAGGGGCGTTTTTAGTATCAGTGGATAAAAGAGATCCAAATGCCGCAGTTAAGCCACCTATTGATTCTTGCTCAGCACCATCAATCCATAACTTCACCAGAACCTGTACAAAAGGATAGAAGCAACTTGGTATGAAACAAGTAACTCAGTACGTCTCCACAGGTCCAAAACAGATTTAAAACAAAGAATACTTTGTCCCAACAAGAAAATAGACAGGACCCAATCTTCTCTTGATCATTAACTTATAACTTGTGAAAGATGACATGACATCAACTGGTTAGAACTCAAATTTCCTCACACTCCCAAATCACCAAGAAGCAATTACAGAAATACAATCAAATAACTGATCAACTGCATCTCAATCCATTCTCGCTCGAAGGATCTATGAAAAGAACGTCATGTAACAAAAGACAAATGATGACTCCCTTTTTCACATGCATACAACTCATGTTACTAATCTCCCTATCATAGATCTTTACTTTTCCCATTGAATGCACACTAGAACTTCCATGTACTGCTCTTCTATTTTTTCTTGGATTAAGTAAGATCCTTCTACTTTTTTACTAGGATGAAGTAAAGATAGTTTTGTTAATACTGGCTCCAGTAGATGCACACTTTTACTATTATAAAAGAGTGAGTATAAATTGTGTGTTCATCACATGTACTTAAGGTCATTTAAATTATGTTTGAGGGCATTTTAGTAATGTCATATACGAGCTGTAAAATGTTATAATATGTGGGTTTTCTATCTACTATGGCCAGGTCATCTTTTTACTCCTTAATTCAGTCTATATGTGTTCTTGCCGCTTAGCATATACAGATTTTCTTTCTGTTAACTTCACGGCAAGCCTAATTCTACTTTCTTCTATTAGACATTTACAAGTTCTGATAGTGTGGTTCCAATTTGTTCTTTTTCTCTGATTAGATTTGTCAAAAATCAAGGTTTTTTATTTGGGTCGAGTCAATAATAAAAATAGATTATAATCAAAAGCATCTATTGTGCAAAGGATAAATCCTCAAGCTTCAAACATCACTTCCAGGTCTTACTCCACTAGGGAAGAAAGTAGTCTTCTTCTCAAATTAATGATCTTTTCCCCAAGCTAGTCGGAGAGTGCTACATGAATACTCTACATCCATTCCATTCTATTTGGATTTTGGACCCATTTCACTCCAATACACAGTAATTGGTTTCGGCAAAACTAAACATTCTAAAACTAGACTAGAGAAAAAAGATTCAATCTTTCACATACCTATCAGCTCTATCTCTAAGTTTCAAGAAGAACTTCTCATTACTGATCTTTTCCCCAAATTATTGATCTTTTTTCCCAACTTAGTCAGTGCCCCTACATGAGCACTCTACATCCATTCAATTCAATTTCAACCCAATTCACTCCAACATTCAACAATTTCGTTTTAGCGAAACTAGAGATTACAGAAATGCTGTAACTAGCTAAAAATTAACAGCAGAAGGATTCTGAATACATGAATTGCATTAAACTTACCATTCGATAAGGATTGTTACAGGAGCTCGATGCATTAGCAGGGGCGGCGCGTGAGATATCATCATCGCCGGTAGCGGTTGATGATAACAGAAGAAGACAACTGATAATGCTTACTCCGATTAATCGGAATGAAAATGCCATGATTTATCTACTGATCTCCGATTATCTCCGCACAGGGTTTTGGAGATTCAAAAGTAAATCTTTCTGTTTTTGATTTTTGCTAAGAAATTTTGAGGGAGTGGGGGGTAGGGGTAGGATTGGAAACGTTGAAAATACGTTAAATTTGACGTAAATTATTAGTTTCAACTCCGAATTATTGATAACTTTAAAAACGTCTCTCTACTTAACTAACTATACTTAGATACAACCCTGATCACCCCCGCTTTACCGCAAGACACAACAAGTGGTCTCAAACTCTTGTATGTCACGTAATTCTTAATAAATAATCGAGAGAGGTGTCGAAAACACCCTAAACTTGGCGAAAATCTAGAGGTGTATTTCACTTATATTATAAGATCGAGACATATTTAAGTTCAGTTAGTCAAATAAAGTTGTGTTTTTAAAACTGTCAAATAATTGAAGGACAATTATTATTCACGCAAAATTTATTGGTGTTTTCAATATTTCTCTCTCAATTAAATAGTTTGGCTCAAAAATTCAATATCTTAACATATATCACTATCACTTTTTTATTTCATTAATTATGATGACAATATGAGATGAGCTTAAATGACGAATTTCGTATAGTGAATTCTAACTTGTTTGAGACGAAAGCATAAGCATAGTACAATATTTTTTTTGGCTAAAGAAAAGAGAAGTTTGTCCGACTTCACCAAATTATATTCACTAATACGAAATGATATTATTTTCTATATATACACTTAATAATTTTTCAACAACGCATGTTCAAACTGACCACCCTTCCGTCTATGTAGCTAAAATACTGCAAAGAAGGGGTGGTATAAAGAATTGTCCCTTCACATGAATTAGAGTAAACTGTTTCACTTTTTTTCCTTTCTTTCTTGTTCTCCCATGTACATTCTTCTGTCTTTTTCGACTAGCAACGCGAAACCATACGTGTATTCTGATGTAAACAATAAGACTACACGCTCACCGCGACTCAGCTCTCATACGTTGGCATGCCGGGCAACAAATGATTCCACCAGTGGGTTCACAAGATGAGGTGCNGGGGGGGGGTTAGGGGGCAGGGGTAGGATTGGAAACGTTGAAAATATGTTAAATTTGACGTAAATTATTAGTTTCAACTCGAATTATTGATAACTTTAAAAAGGCCTCTCTACTTAACTAACTATACTTAGATACAACCCTGATCACCCCCGATTTACCGCAAGACACAACAAGTGGTCTCAAACTCTTGTATGTTACGTAATTCTTAATAAATAATCGAGAGAGGTGTCGAAAACACCCTAAACTTGGTGAAAATCTAGAGGTGTATTTCACTTATATTATAAGATCGAGACATATTTAAGTTCAGTTAGTCAAGTAAAGTTGTGTTTTTAAAACTGTGAAATAATTAAAGGACAAAATTATTATTCACGCAAAATTTAGTGGTGTTTTGAATATTTCTCTCTCAATTAAATAGTTTGGCTCAAAAATTTAATATTTTAACATATATCACTATCACTTTTATTTCATTAATTATGATGACAATATGAGATGAGCTTAAATGATGAATTTCGTATAATGGATTCCAACTTGTTTGAGACGAAAGCATAAGCATAGTACAATATTTTTTTTGGCTAAAGAAAAGAGAAGTTTGTCCGACTTCACCAAATTATATTCACTAATACGAAATGATATTATTTTCTATATATACACTTAATAATTTTTCAACGACGCATGTTCAAACTGACCACCCTTCCGTCTATGTAGCTAAAATACTGCAAAGAAGGGGTGGTATAAAGAATTGTCCCTTCACATGAATTAGAGTAAACTGTTTCACTTTTTTTCCTTTCTTTCTTGTTCTCCCATGTACATTCTTCTGTCTTTTTCGACTAGCGACGCGAAACCATACGTGTATTCTGATGTAAACAATAAGACTACACGCTCACCGCGACTCAGCTCTCATACGTTGGCATGCCGGGCAACAAATGATTCCACCAGTGGGTTCACAAGATGAGGTGCCTCGTCCTACAAAATGTCACAACGATGAGACGAACAACCTCACCAAGATGAAATGCAAACTCTGAAGAAACGTCTTTTCTTAACGTTATTGTTTTGTATGTTAAACTACTTTGAGTATGCAGAGGCGATGGAGCCATTATCTAATAGGTTCAACTGAACTCAATATTTTTTACGTGAAGTATAGATAAGATATGTAACAAACCACTGAAGTTTCAATGCATAGTACTAAAAATCTTATTGGTTGAACTTGTCAAATTTAAATTTTGAATCTACCTTCGAATACGAAAGCAATGATAATGAACAAAAAGAGGGAGGAAATACCTGAGGACAATGGCCAACATTAGGGAGAACGACAAAATCTTCGACTGTATCAAAGTTGCCATAGGCTTTACCAAGTTCGATTGGCTCCCAAGGATCCTTGTCACCCCATGCCACCAGAACAGGACACTGCAAAATGCACATTTTGTGGAAGAACATTGATTTTGGCCGCGGAATTCCAAAATAAAAAGATTTTGTTTCATAAATGAGAAAATATAAGACAGTGTTGTATGGGAAGTAAAGGCAATAATTCGAGAATCACCTTCACTTGAGGTAGTAGTTCTTCGGGTAGAGGCCCCGCTGAATAGCAAATGAACTCGAGAAACACATCGACAGCACCAGGTTCAAGCCCTGGAAGAAGGATTGCCTGTACTAACTCATCCGTCACCTGGGATGTGTCGTAGTAGCACTGCAGAGAGATTTATCAGATGTCGCTATGGAGTCGATCATCATACAGCATACTAGATGAACTAAATATGAGATAAGCCATCAAAATCCTATAAAATCCTTATGATTTACTAGATGTCTTTCCCTCAAAATGTCTACCAAATCATTGTCTTTTTACTGGTATTTTCTCCATGCCGAAATTAAAGTTATAAGCAGTAGGAAGTCACTTAATTTTGGATGTCAGATCCAGGGGCGGAGCTATGTAGAGCCCAAGGGGCTCATCCATAGCCCCTTGGACGAAAAATTACACAATTTATACATGGTTAAAATTATTTTTTATGTATATATAGTAGATGTTGAACCTCATTTGGCTTCTTGGTGTGTTTACTTCTTCATGATTTGAACCTCGTGAAAATCCTAGCTCCGCCACAGGTCAGATTCTGTGAACTTTTCAATAGCTTATGCATAATCATGTGCAATCCACAATTATATGTCCAGAATAACAATTGGGGCACAACATTTTTTACAGTTGAGCATTGAATTTCTTCAGCAAAAATAAGTTTACAGACACGGGGTCCTACGTGTTGTTTACCTGACACAGAATGTTTTTCACTGCTTTAGGAGTAGCAACACTTTTGAAAAAGAATTTCCCGAGTTCAGTATTTCTGAGGCAAAAACACCTAATATGAGTCCATTGCAGATAGCAGAAGGTTCGAGTCTTCTAGATATAATAAAATAAAGAAGTTCACCTCAATAAATTCTGAAATGCTTTAATCAGCGGTCTACCAAACCAAGGCTGTTTCGTTATATGCAGCATTCGGAGAGATATATTTAAAAGAAGAATGCCTCTACAGAGTTGTGGTTCCAAAATGGCAGCCTGAAGACCAACAAGCCCTGCAGAGGAAGCCAGAAAGTTCTTTTACGGGTTATAAACATAACATAACATAAATAAAAAGAACATGAAATAAGCACATAGGCCTAAAAAAACTATTGGAAATGATGCCCTCGTGAAATCGCTTTGCCACTGTGACCCAGAGAAAAAATTCCAAGAGATGAAGGCACCAAAGCAAGAAAAAGGGCAGCCCGGTGCACTAAGCTCCCGCTATGTGTGGGGTCCAGGGAAAGGCCGGACCACAAGGGTCTATTGTAGGCAAACTTATCTTGCATTTCTGCAAGAGGTTGTTTCCATTTTCCATAGCGCAAACTCTTTTGTCAAAAAAAAAGAAAAAACAAATCTTTTGTTTTCACTCCGAGTGCCGAAAATATGATTTTTTATTTTTGAGAATCAATTGGAATATTTCATGAGTATGTGAAATGAATCTATTGCCAAAATATAAGTACATAAACTTTAAGCTCATAACACGAAACAGAAGGAGAAGAGGTCACCTCCAATGGAATTACAAATGAAGAAGGCTTTATCTCCGATAACATCCTTACAAAAATCGTTTAGTTGGCTGCCCCATGTTTCAAATGAATAAAAGTTCTCTACACCAAGCTCACGAGGATTTGGTTTGTCTGAATAGCCATAACCAATAAGGTCGATAGAGAACACCCGATGTGACTGTGCAAGTACAGGTATATTTTTTCTCCAGTGATCACTGTGGGAAAAGGATCATTCCAAATGTGGGTTCAAAGACAATCGAATAGTGACAAAGTGACAAAGATAATCTATGTGCGCGGTACCAATAAGTTGAAACTTGCATTCAAATGAAGAAACCAAAACAATCAACAGCCAGCAATATAAGCTACACGTGAATGTTTTCTTGTTTGCAACTATAAAGAAATTCTTACTCCCTCTTTCCTTTTATGACAACTTGTTAATTCTAACTTTCCACACCGCATGTTTAAGACCACAAGATTCAAAAATTCTTCTTTACTTTTTTAAACTCCGTGTCAAGTCAAAACCACACAAACAAATTGAAACGGAGGGATTACCATTTATGCCAGTTTCGCTGTTAGCCTGTGGCAGCAAGATGTAAGTTTTACAAGCACAAATTGGGTCAAGTGATGAAAGATCTTCTATACTGAATAAAGAAAACAAGATTGATCGTGAAGTTCTCCATATTATTCTATAGTTTCCATTCAAGTATGTTCGAACAAAATAGCATAACAGACTCTTGGTATTGGTATATAGACGGACAAAACGTGTCAAAGATAAACTACATGTTAAAATTCAAATTCTATGATCTACTATGTGATTAAAACTTCAAGAACCAAAAGAGGAAGGGACATTCTATTTGTGGTGTAGTTTTGCAAATTAATACCTATAAGCAAAATGTGATTGATGTTGACCTGTTTGCTCCAAAACCATGGACTAAAACGAGCGCAGGGCCACTGTTGCCACAATACTGGTATCGGATGGAATAGCCCTTCCAGTTCCACGTACTGCAGGACCAAAAACAAATATATAAACAGTTGAAGATGGAAAGTGCAAAATCAGGCAATACACCAAATGATATCATTAAGAAATCTTAACTAACAAAATAGTCATAGTCTTGATAACATTCACAATCTTCCCAAATATTGATTATTTCGAAACATTCAATTGATTAGCCACAGCTTGATCTGCAAGTACTTTCCAAGCATAGTGGGAATGTAAATTTTTTAACAGAAACGTATGTGCTCGAGTTATAGAAAGGTAATAGCTTTATGATGAATCATAAAGTTTTTTTCATCTACTACACCATCTAGCATTACTATATGTTCAATCTGTCACTAGTCCCACTCCACTCTTTTAGTAAGAAAGAAGTACATTGATCGATC